>NC_064641.1:392729872-393032903 GCF_023864345.2 Schistocerca serialis cubense | reverse complement strand
ACACGCATCTTGACTGCAAATCTGTACGTCAGTCTGTCGATTTACCTTGTTGTGCTATCATTCATCAACAACATTCCAGGTAATGTTTTCCAACAGAATAACGCTCGTCCACTTACCGCTGTTGTAACACAACTTGCCCTACAGAGTGTCGACGTGTTGCCTTGGCCTGCTCGATCGCCACATTTGTCTCCAGTCGAGCACATGTAGGACATCGTCGGACGACAACTCCAACGTGACGCACAACCTGCGTTAACCGTCCCAGTATTCAGCAACCAAGTGCAACAGGTATGTAACTCCTCCCAAACTAACATCCGGCTCCTGTACAATGCATGCGCGTTTGCATGCTTGCATCCAACATTCTGGCGGTTACACCGGTTATTAATGTATCAACATTTACCATGTGCAATGGCTCATCTCGCTCTCACATTAACCTGTGATCTTGCAATGTTAATCACGTATGTTACCGAGCATGTGTAATTCCGAAATTTCATTACTCTACATTAACTATTTACTGGTGTTGCGGTTTTTTCCGGTAGTATAAAATGCGTATCTATAGAGCAATAACAGGAAAACGTAGTACGGCTAGCACGCATTTCCGATCAAGCATGTATATCGCCGAAGGCAACGAGTAAGGCTCTATTCAAGTTTTCTACGTAATTGTATGCAGAACAGCAAATCTTTCTGTCAGATTGGTATCCCTGAACAACTGGTAATCAAAACAATGGAAATATCTTTTCCGGAACACAGTCTCTCTCTGTGAGGTTATCATTCATGCGGAACGACTGCAATTTGTTACAGCACAGAAAAAAGTTACCCCACAGGGCGCTAGGCGGCTTATTACCTATCCGTCCGTGCAAATGGACAGACGTAGGTGTGACCGCGTCGAAAATTTGATTTTCAATGCGTGCGCATTGATAGAGTGTGGTAGTGGCAACCAGTACCTCTAAGATTGTCGTAATGCTTGGTGTATCGTGGTCGATATCATCTAAGGCGATGAAGCCATACATCACCGAAGGCAAGACACCCGGAGTAGAGAGTAATAGCGGGAGAAAACTACTCTCCTGTGAATGTAAAAAAACGGGTGCCGTTGTTCAGCAACAAGGAGCTAGGATGTCAGAGACGCAAGGGTGGAGAATCGACCGACCCCTGTTAAAGAACCATTTCAGAAGGTGCCCAAAGGGACATAATAAATAAAGACGGCCTCTCGGCGATCTTGATGCCACTCCTTCAAAACGCGAGCCTAGTGTCTACGTAACTGAACCACTGAAACTAGTTCGTAGATTAAAACTGTGTGGCGGACTGGGATTCGAACTCAAAACCTTTAGCTTTTATGGGCAAATGTTCCACCGATTCAGTTATCCAGGCACTACTTAAGACCCTACAGCATTAGTTCCATCGGTACCTTTCTCCTATCTTCCAAATTTCATAGACGTTTCCCTGTATGCCTTGCGGTATTATCACTCCTGGAAGAAAGGATTTTGCAGACAAATGGCTTAGCCACCTCCTAGGCCATTGTTTCAGGGATAAACTATCCACTCTGCATCGGAGTATGCGGTGATTTGAAACTTCCTGCTTATTAAAAATGTGTAGGCATGTCATGAGTCGTCTGGTTAGCTCAGCCAGAGGAGCATTTCCTCCAAAAAGGTTCGAGTCCCTGTCCAGCACATAGTTTTAAACGTGCCACGTAGTCACAAATCCTGACACGCTCCTATGCAGCGTGAAAATTTACTCTCGAAACTTAGCCAGTGATTAGAGCCGCCAATAATTGATAAGGCTTCACTCAGTGAACAGTACAGAGACATTTTAGAGCTTATCTAGCATCTCAAATAATGAGTCTTTAGCTAGCTGTATAAATTAAACAAAAAAGAAGAAGGGTCACCATTTAACGTCCATTCAACGAAGAGGTCAATAGAGGTGGAGGACACGTTCGGACTGCGAATGTCTGGCCAAAATTAAAGGATGCTTAATTAAATTTAAGTGAGATACTTTTTCTAACGAGGTAATTCCCAAATGACTGAAAAAAACGCATGTGGCTCCTCTGTATAAGTAGGGTAATAGAAATGACGCGCAAAATTACACAACAATATCCTTAACATCAGTTTGCTGCAGAGTTCTTGAACATATTCCCATTTCGAATATAACCAAGATCCTTGAGATGGAAAAGCTTCTTTCTACAAATCAACACGGTTTTAGAAAGCATCGCATGTGCGAAACTCAGTTTGATCGTGTTTCACATGATATCCTGCGAACTATTGATGAAGGGCAACAGGCAGGTCCCGTATTCCTAGATTTCCGAACGAAAAGCGTTTGATACGATGCCCCTCTGCAGACTGGTAATACGGAATAGGTTCCCAGATTTGTGAGTCGCTCGATGATTTCTTACGTAATAGGAGCTAGTAGTACGTGTCCTCGATGACAGGTGTTCAACAGAGGCAAGGGGACCGTCGGGAGTGGCGGGAACACTATTATTTTCTAAATACATAAATCATCTGACGGGCATGGTGAGCGGCATTCTGCAGCTGTTTGCTGATGATGCAGTGGTGTAATGGGAGGTGTCGTCACTCGATAACTTTAGGGGGATACAAACGACTTACACAAACTTTATAGTTGATGTCATGAATAGCAACTAGCTATAAATGTAGAAAATTGTAAGTTAATACAGTTGAATAGAAAAATAATTTCGAAATGTTCGAATACAGCAGTGTGCTGCTTCACACAATCAGATCGAATAAATATTCAGGTGTAATGTTACAAAGTGGTATTTTACAAAAAATCATCAATCCCTTAACATGAGATGCCGACAAAAGGTTCATAAGGAAAGTGTCCCTATGCATTCGATACTTAACTTCAGAGAAGCTCTCACGTACTCATTACCAAAACAAATGCAGTCACAACTCACCCAGTGCTATCAACCTGAAAACGATAGGACTACAAGAAATATATCTCAGGTAATAGAAAACAGCAGAGATATTAAAACCCCTTGCTCAGCGACACTGCTCTTATTTGATGTAGAAAGCAAATGTTGATCGTGTTAGGACAGCAACCAGCCACAAATTTATTTTGAGTTCCTTTATTCAAAGGAAACCGTTACCGGTTTCGAATCGTTGCGATTCATCATCAGACGGTTTACACGCTGTCTTTCTACATTTGGTGTGTTTTTTACAGATTAATTGTCCTAAAATATAAATAAAACACAATTACAAACACGCCACACATAGATGGTTGCGTTGCAGATTTTCGTTGCATGTGACTTACGTGAAACGTCGGTTTCGAGTGATTGTTTCTATAACGTTCATCCAATCGATGTAAATGCATTCCCACTGCATCCTCGTTGTTGCACACGTAATAGTTCTCACTGTACACTTTAGATTTGTCACTGAGTTCATTCCAACCACGCACCACATGTTTTGGTACATACAAAGAGCTTACAAACATATGGGTGTCACAGATGCTATGATATATCGTAACATTTGACGATGATGTCCTATGTTTGGAAAGGATCATATATTCTTTTACAAAACTGTAATGTCTTTTACATTAGTGTAGAGAGATTGATTTTTTTAAAATATATATGTATAAATCTGTTATTGCTAATTTAATTATAAAGTTTTTTATATATATTTAGAACTGTATAGGTAAAATAGTACATTATTTTATTACATTTGGCAGCATGAGAATTATAGTAACAATAAATTTTCTACTTGATCTGCAGATAGGTGTAGTAATATTATTTTTTGCTTTGGAGGCTGGAAAGGAAATTTGTGGAAATTTTTCAGGAAAGGGGCGTTAGCCAACTCTGTTTGTTCGTTAAGGATATAGTCTGGGGTGCTGTTTTTGTGTGTGTGTATTTCTAATTCTTCTAATATATTCACAGTGGCCCCTTTACATCTAACAGAAAAAGGGGCCACTATGAATATATTAGAAGAATTAGAAATACACACACACAAAAACAGCACCCCAGACTATATCCTTAACGAACAAACAGAGTTGGCCAACGCCCCTTTCCTGAAAAATTTCCAAAAATTACTTTCCAGCCTCCAAAGCAAAAAATAATATTAATACACCTATCTGCAGATCAAGTAGAAAATTTATTGTTACTATAATCCTCATGCTGCCAAATGTAATGAAATAATGTACTATTTTACCTATACAGTTCTAAAAATATATAAAAAACTTTATAATTAAATTAGCAATAACAGATTTATACATATATATTTTAAAAAAATTCAATCTCTCTACACTAATGTAAAAGACATTACAGTTTTGTAAAAGAATATGTGATCCTTTCCAAACATAGGACATCATCGTCAAATGTTACGATATATCATAGCATCTGTGACACCCATACGTTTGTAAGCTCTTTGTATGTACCAAAACATGTGGTGCGTGGTTGGAATGAACTCAGTGACAAATCTAAAGTGTACAGTGAGAACTATTACGTGTGCAACAACGAGGATGCAGTGGGAATGCATTTACATCGATTGGATGAACGTTATAGAAACAATCACTCGAAACCGACGTTTCACGTAAGTCACATGCAACGAAAATCTGCAACGCAACCATCTATGTGTGGCGTGTTTGTAATTGTGTTTTATTTATATTTTAGGACAATTAATCTGTAAAAAAAACACACCAAATGTAGAAAGAAAGCGTGTAAACCGTCTGATGATGAATCGCAACGATTCGAAACCGGTAACGGTTTCCTTTGAATAAAGGAACTCAAAGTAAATTTGTGGCTGGTTGCTGTCCTAACACGATCAACATTTGTCTTCAAAAACAGCCACGGTCTCCAATATGTCATCATATGACAAAATTGCATGATGTAGAAAGTATGTACAGTTGAATACCTGTGAATGAAACCATAAAACTAACTGAAGATAACCTGAAAACATCCAACCGTCTACTTCATGAATACACAGATGAAACAATAAAATTAATGCAGTTAATAACACAACAAAATTATTTTGAATTCAGTCAAGAATACTGCATGCAAGAAGAAAGTCTACCCATGGGTTCACGTATTTCAGGTACACTAGCCAACATTTTCATAGATCATATTGAAAAAATTAATATTTAAAGACATAAGAATAAAGAATAGCTACATCATCATCTATTGGTACAGGTACAGGGATAAAATAACATGCATCTACGCCTGCGTTCATATGGCTACTCTGCAAATCACACTTAAGTGCCTGGAAAAGGGTTCATCGAACCACCTTCACAATAATTCTCTATTATTCCACTCTTGAACAATGCAAGGAGAAAACGAACACCTCTATCATTCCGTGCGAGCTCTGCTTTTCTCTTGTTTTATTATGATGATCGTTTCTCCCTATGTATTCGAAGGAGAAAGTTAGTGGTTGAAATTTTATGAGATGATCCTGCCGCTATGAAAAACACGTTCGTTTTAATCATTTGCACCGCAAATTCTGTATCATATCCGTGACAGTCTCTCCCCTATTTCTCGAGAATACAGAAAGAGCCGCCCTTCAATGAACTTTCTCAATGTAATCCGTTAATCCTATCTGGTGAGGATCTCACACTACGCAGCAGTACTCCAAAAGAGAACGGACTAGTGTAGTGTAGGCAGTTCATTTAGTGGATCTGTTACATCTTCTAAACATTCTGCCAACACATCTGCATCTACATGTAGCACATAGATATTCCGCAAGCCACCGTCAATATGCGTGGTACCACTACTTGTCATTCTCCCTCCTGTTCCACTCGCAAATAGAGCGAGGAAAAAAACCACTGTCTGTGCGTCTTCGTTTGAGTCCTATTTCTCATATCTTATCTTCTTGGTCCCTATGGCGATTTATGTTGGCGGGAGCAGTTAGCTTCAAATGCCGGTTCTCTAAATTTTCTCAATAGTGTTTCTCGAAAAGAACGCCGCCTTCCCTCCAGGGATTCCTATTGGAGTTCTCGAAGCATCTGCGTAACACTTAAGTTTTGATCGAACCCTCCGGTAACAAATCCAGCAGCCCTCCTCCGAATATCTTCGATGTCCTCCTTCAATCCGACCTGGTACGGATCCCAAACACTCGAGCAGTACTCAAGAACAGGTCGCACCAGTGTCCTATATGCGGTCTCCTTTACAGGTGAACCACTCTTTCCGACGTCTTTTGCTCTCCTTCCCCACGACATTTTGTATCTGGTCTTTCCAGTTTAAGTTGTTCAAGGTTAAACAGATTTATCGAGTAACCGAAGATTAACGGATTCCTCATATTTTTCTTTATTTATGATCAACTGCCAATTTTAGCACAATACAGATATGACATCTAAATAGTTTTGAAATTAGTTTTAATGTTCTGATGACTTTACTAGAGGATAAACGGCAGTATCATCTGCAAACAACCTAAGAGGACTGTTCAGATTGTCTCCTAAATCGTTTACATAGATAAAGAACGGCATAGGACTATAACACTATCTTATGGAACGCCAAAAGTCACTTCTGTTTTACTCGATGACTTTC
The DNA here is from genome assembly GCF_023864345.2 of Schistocerca serialis cubense. Taxonomy (NCBI): domain Eukaryota; kingdom Metazoa; phylum Arthropoda; class Insecta; order Orthoptera; family Acrididae; genus Schistocerca; species Schistocerca serialis. The sequence continues at coordinate 393,026,431 of NC_064641.1, read as the reverse complement.
CGCCAGTTGCTACGAACTGTTACTTCTCTGATACGAAAACACGAATCCAGTCGCATAACTTAGACGATATTCCGTAACGACGCAATCTGATTACAAGCGACTTGTGAGATACACTGTGAAAATCCTTCTGAAAATCTTCCAATATGGAATCAGTCTGAATGGTAGATAACCTAAAAATAAAATACAACTACAGAAGGACATAAATACTACATACACGAACATAAATTTCGCAATAGAAGAAGACCAAGAAAACATTCAATTTTCTAGACATAACCACAAGAAAAGACAATCACATATGATATATACAGAAAACCCACAACAAATGACACTATCTTAAATGCAAGCTCAAACTATCCGCAGAATCAGAAACAGACCGCAATCAGATACACTTTAAACAGACTGAACAGGATCCCCCAAACACTTTTTATTACCAAAATCGGTGACCATTATAAAAGAAATGGCATTAAAAATGGACACAAAAACACTGTTAAACGAAATAAACAGAAAAATAAAGACACAAATAACGAAAATTAACTAAGCCACATCAACACATACAACCTGCACAACCACAAAAAATAGCATACAATGACTTACCATCACAAATACACACATCAAATCGTAACACTTTCAAAAAATAAGGCATAAACAAAAAACTTAATACAAAAACACGTTAAAAAACTGGAATCGATATCAAACCGATACCAACAATCAGATTGAATTACAGAAACTGTGAAAAAATTGACACAAGACATAAAGACCACATCAGAACATTCAAATACGGCACAAACCATTTAACATTTGCTGACCATCTTAAACAGGAATCCCACAGACCAAGCACAACTGAAAGAGATATGAAATCGTAAGAATCAGTAAAGACAGACATCTCCTCTCTTTCCAAGAAAATTTCCAGGTACACAGCATTAACGAAAAATAAACTGTTTATCAATGACCTAATAAATATTGGAAATCAGACACTGTATAAATAATTGCAGCAACCACTTGAAAATGAAAAGGGACTTTTGCAGCCTTCGCCCTCTCACACTCTACCCGCACCCCAGTTTCAATTCACTTCTTGCCCCTCACCTTTTTCCTCCAACTCGTTCTCCATACATTACTATGCATTTATGTTCGCTTCTCCATCTCCCGCCTGCTCACCACAAAAAGACTCCATCACTATTCCCTCATTACTCTCACACAGTATATAAACGATAAAACACAGTACCATAATTAAATAGAATAACATACATACAATAAACTACAGAGGAAAAAATATAGATCAAAGAAAAACTAATGGCAAGGTTGGCAACACTACAAAACGTAATACTCCCTTATAATCAAACAAATAAAGAGTGAACAGTGGTGTAAGACATTATGCTGTGTTAAAAGCAAAAAAATGCATAGTTATGCAAGGGAGCGTAAAGTTAGATCACAATTAGCATTGCCTAACGAAGAAAGAAACCGAAGGCACGGTAGCATTTTCTGATGTAGGCGAAAAACGAAGCAGAAATTACCGTAAGTAAAAACCAAAAATCTGTTAATAAACTGTTTTTTCATCTATAAAACAAATCAAATTGTAAATATCTTTAATACCAGGCCACTGATGATGCTTTACTTCAATAAAGTGAAAGGCGTTTGGTGAGTAAAATTCGCATTTTCTTGCACTCGTAGTTGTGACGACGGAACAAAAATACCCTCAGGAGCTAGACAGGAACTACAGACAATATGGCCACACAAATGGCGATATGAAATGGAACAAGCATATAAGGCCTGTAGTGGGAAAGGTAAATGGTCGATTTCGATTTATTGTGGAGGTTTTAGGAAAGTGCGATTTATCCATAAAGTACAACACAGTACCTTTCTTGAGTGCTGCACGAGTGTGTGGGTCCCTCCAGGTCAGTTTACAGGAAGAATAAAAATGTAGAAGCAATTGAAAGGCGAGCTGCTAATTTTGTTGCCGACCAACACGCAAGTATTACGGAGATACTTCGTGAACTTAATCGGAATTCCCGGAGGGAAGGCGACTTTCTTTTCGAGGAACGCTACTGAGAAAATTTAGAGGACCGGCATTTGAAGCTGACTTCAGAACGATCTTACTGCCGCCAACGTACATTTTGCTTGAGGACCAAGGAAAATTGTAGCGCTACAACATACCTTCTTCCACGCAACACACGGTGGCTTATGGACTATGTACGTAGATTTAGGCGTAGTTGTTAATTAATTAGTTCTATTAGCTTCTTAATGTACTAGTGTACAAAATGTAAGGGCAAAGTGACTTACGCATGATGATCTCTGCCTAGTAACAGCTCGATGAAACTTGGAGCATACATGAAAAGAACTAATACAGTATACTACAGAATGGAACTGACAGGAATAAGCAATGAGACAAACAGAAATGACACTATAACATGTATCACCGAGATACATGCTGGTCCTCTGGACATTACGAAAGCAGGGGCATGATTCTTAATATGGTGTGTGATCACAGCTGAGGTCAGTGCATGGTCTTCAATGTGCTTTCATGCTGGTCACAAGGTTCTACATCTACATCTACATGGATACGCTGCAAATCACATTTAAGTGCCTGGCAGAGGGTTCATCGAACCACCTTCACACTTCTCTGTTATTCCAATCTCGTATAGTGCTCGGAAAGAACGAACGCCTATATCTTTCCGTACGAACTCTGATTACCCTTATAGTGTTGATAGTTTCTCCCTGTGTAGATCGGTGTCAACGAAGCGTTTTCGCATTTAGAGGAGAAAGTTGGTGATTGGAATTTCGTGAGAAGATTACGTCGCAACGAAAAACTCCTTTCTTTTCATGACGTCCAGCCCAAATCCTGTATTATTTAAGTGACACTCTCTCTCATATTTCGCGATAACATAAAACGTGCTACCCTTCTTTGTACTTTTCCGATGTAATATTGGTAAGGAGTTTTCCTGGTAGGGCGTTCCATTACTCCACCAGTGCGATTGAAAACTGCTGAATGGTGGTTGGAGCATGCTGAAGTGCTGCAAGGTTTCCCCAACGCATGCAACACGTGTTCGCTGGGATTAAGTTGCGGGAATTTGCGAGCCAGTCCATTTGCTGAATATCCTCTCATTCCAAGAGTTCCTCCACCTACGCATTTCGATACTGTCGCTTATTGTTATTCATGAAAATGAACTCAGGGCAGAATGCACCCCTGAAAAGACGCACGTGGGAAAGGAGTACAGTGTCACAAGTATGGTGACCAGTGAGTGTACAGCGTTCAAATATTTGGAGGTGAGTACGCCCATACAACAGTGCGCCTCCCCACACCGTAACACCTGGACCACCAAACTATCAAGTTCGACAACGTTCCGGGGTTCCTTACGTAGTCTCTCGTTTCGCCATATGAGGGTATGTCCAACGCTGTAACTCCTTCTAATTTATAATTATTAAATTTCACCAACATTGTGATGGGCATTAGACAGGTTCCTCCGAATGAAAGTGGGCACTACGAACGCAAGAATAATTCTTCTGGGAGACAGTTGGCGTCTACGAACAGCCGGCTAATGCCAACCTAACAAATCTGTAGCGTTCTTTCAGAACTAGTTTGTGAAAGTGACCTAAATCTGGCGTGACAATAGGAAAGAGCGCTAAACACGACACTGTACTGTTTTCCTGTTTGGAACGATTCTTTAAACAGGACCGAGCAACAGCGACCAGCTTCACTTTTGTCAGTTGTTTGGAACAGCCTGTGTGCAATGACCTTGATCAGTGTCCACCATAATAGAGTTAATGTTAGTCACCATATTGGCGAAAATCTTGCACAGTGTGGTCACGTACTCAGAGCAGTAGTTCGAGCCTGCTATATACAGGGCGTTTATAAATTAGTTATACAAAAGTAACCTTTACTTGTGAAAACGGTAAATAACTTACAGACGCGTTTGATACAGTAGTGAATGCAGTATATCTTCAAGTTTTATTTACAAATGTGCAATGTGGTTACCCTTTGTAACGCGACAAATGTTCCATCTGTAATCAGGTTTCTCCCAAATCCTATAAAGTAAGTCTTGAGGTATGGTGGCAACTGCTTGTGTTACCCGTTGTTGCAGCTCGTCCAAGTTTCCAGGAGACGGATTCCATATACAGAAGTCCACTGGGGTTAAATCAGATGATCGTGGTAGCCGGGATATTGTTCCACCATATCCAATCCAAGTCAGCACATTCCCATGGAGTTACGCAACAACTTCACGAAGATACGGTTCAAATGGCTCTAAGCACTATGGGACTTAACATCTGAGATCATCAGTCCTCTAGAACTTAGAACTACTTAAACCTAACTAACCTAAGGACATCACACACATCCATGCCCGAGGCAGGATTCGAACCTGAGACCGTAGCAGCAGTGCGGTTCAGGACTGAAGCGCCTAGAACCTCTAGGCCACAGCGGCCAGCTGCAAAATATGTTGCGAATGCAGTTAGTAGTAAATTAGTAATACATTAAAACGTCATGCCTGACGGACCAGTTGTACTGCATAAACCGCTACAATAGACGTTTCATCATTTTATGAGGATTGTCAGTGAGAAATAGTTTTCGTAAAGGTTTGAAATTATGAGTGAAGTTTGTTCCAAGTCACTAACAAGGAGACGGCACGACCGTGGGGGCCACAGCGGCCGGCTCGCGATGATAATGTGGTGGCACGCCATCTTGCTGGAAGATAAATTCTGTGCCCACCTCCTGTTGTTCAGGCATGTCCAGGTACCATAAACCAGTTAGCTGACCGGAGTGGCCGAGCGGCTATACGCGCTACAGTTTGGAACCGCGCGACCGCTACAGTCGCAGGTTCGAATCCTGCCTCGGGCATGGATGTGTGTGATGTCCTTAGGTTAGTTAGGTTTAAGTAGTTCTAAGTTGTAGGGGACGGATGACCTCAGAAGTTAAGTCCAATAGTGCTCAGAGCCATTTGAACCTTTTGATAAACCAGTTACAGCTGACTCGGAAAAAAAGTCTGTAAATCTTGGTACAGCTTACAGCGCAAAAAAAAAAAGAAAAAAAACAAAGCCCTATGTGATACATAGCCAGTGTCTGCGAAAAGATTGTACCAGTTAATAAGTATTTGTTTTTGAGAGGATGACTTAAGTATTTAGTTCTGAATTGTCTCTGAACTATAGTAGTGGATTCATGATCGTAAATAACACAGCACACGCTGTGCACCGTTAGGATGTCTGTTGAATAACTCATTCCCACATGTCACCTAGCGGGAACGTCTGGAATTAACAGTGTTAGACAGGAATAAAACTTGAAGACGTATATAGAATTTTTTTATAAGTTATTTGCCTTTTTTACAACTAATGGTTACTTTTGTGCAACTAATTCATAAACACCCTATAATCGCGACGTATTCCATTCGCGAGGCGTAAATTACCTTTGTAATTTAAGCGATCTGAAGCTGAATCGTCAGCTCGCTGTCTGCAGCTAGACTAGCAAGTGTTAACCGCCTGCGAGCTGGGTAATAAGCCGCCATGTCCCACTGTCGCTTCTCATTGTTCCCGTTTCCTTTCTATCGTTCATCACAACGCAACATCCATATTACAAGACATACACTCGTAACGCGTTCTATAATGACTGTTAATCAATTGAACTTGTATTGTTTTTCAGATTTCAGTGCATAATATTGACTTGTAGGATGTTTAAATAAATGTAAATCTTTGGCGGCGTAAAATATATTTCAGTTATCGAATTAAATCTCGGCTCTTTGCGGCGGTGTTATGACTGCGATACAACTATTTATGTCCAACGGAACATCCATTATGAGACTTAAATCAGCAACGTAGCCATTATTTACTGCTTGATTCACACCTGTGCTTGGGATCGAATGGTATGATTTCGAGGTTACAAGGAATGGAATCGCTTTCCGTCGGTCCCCCTTGTTAGAGGAACTGGTGAGGTGACTGGCTTTATGGCCGCCCTTGTTGAGACCGAGGGTGAATGGAGAGGAAAATCGACCGTTCCCTGTTCAAACGGATTATCCCGACATTAGCCTTAAACGTTTTAAAGTAAATCAAACAACATCTAAATGTGGATGACCGCATGGGGATCTGAACCTTGGGCACTCGAAAGCAACTTCATTGTCAGGAATTTTAAGGTTGCATCGGGCCCAATAATATACAAGTCTGCCCTTCCGGCTTTTGTTAGTCCTTTTAGCGTTGAAGTATAGGAGGCACTACTAAGGCCCTTTGTACGTTAATGATGTAAGCGTGAGGTCGTTTACTGATTGTATTTTTCCTTTTTTTAAGTTTGAGTTTGTTCCTGTGAAAACTGACTACACTTGATCGTTAGTAAGCGACTGAAAATACCCAAATGAATCTATTTAAAATGAGTATTTCGGCTAAATTTAATACAGAGTCCGGCTTTTAGACCTGCCAATCCTATGTTGTTGTTGTTGTTGTTGTTGTGGTCTTCAGTCCCGAGACTGGTTTAATGCAGCTCTCCATGCTACTCTTCCCTGTGCAAGCTTCTTCACCTCCCATTACCTACTGCACCCTACTTCCTTCTGAATCTGCTTAGTGTATTCATCTCGTGGTCTCCCTCTACGATTTTCACCCTCCACGCCGCGGTCCAGTGCTAAATTTGTGATCCCTTGATGCCTTAGAACATGTCCTACCAACCGATCCCTTCTTTTTGCCAAGTTGTGCCACAAACTCCTCTTCTCCCCAATTCTATTCAGTACCTCCTCATTAGTTATGTGATCTATCCATCTAATCTTCAGCATTCTTCTGTAGCACCACATTTCGAAAGCTTCTATTCTCTTCTTGTCCAAGCTGTTTATCGTCCATGTTTCACTTCCATACTTGGCTACACTCCATACAAATACTTTCAGAAACGACTTCCTCACACTTAAATCTATACTCGATGTTAACAAATTTCTCTTCTTCAGAAACGCTTTCCTTGTCATTGCCAGTCTACATTTTATATCCTCCCTACTTCGACCATCATCAGTTATTTTGCTCCCCAAATAGCAAAACTCCTTTACTACTTTAAGTGTCTCGTTTCCTAATCTAATTCTCTCAGCATCATCCGACTTAATTCGACTACATTCCATTATCCTCGTTTTGCTTTTGTTGATGTTCATCTAATATCCTCCTTTCCTCCTTTCAAGACACTGTCCATTGCGTTCAACTGCTCTTGCTGTCTCTGACAGAATTACAATGTCATCGGCGAACCTCAAAGTTTGTATTTCTTCTCCATGGATTTTAATACCTACTCAGAATTTTTCTTTTGTTTCCTTCACTGCTTGCTCAATATACAGATTGGATAACATCGGGGATAGGCTACAACTCTGTCTCACTCCCTTCCCAACCACTGCTTCCCTTTCATGCCCCTCGACTCTTATAACTGCCATCTGGTTTGTGTACAAATTGTAAATTGCCTTCGCTCCCTGTATTTTACCCCTGCCACCTTTAGAATTTGAAAGAGAGTATTCCAGTCAACATTTTCAAAAGCTTTCTCTAAGTCTACAAATGCTAGAAACGTAGGTTTGTCTTTCCTTAATCTTTCTTCCAAGATAAGTCGTAAGATCAGTATTGCCTCACGTGTTCCAACATTTCTACGGAATCCAAACTATTCTTCCCAGATCTCGGCTTCTACCAGTTTTTCCATTCGTCTATAAAGAATTCGCGTTAGTATTTTGCAGCTGTGACTTATTAAACTGATAGTTCAGTAATTTACATATCTGTTAACACATGCTTTCTTTGGGATTGGAATTAATATATTCTTCTTGAAGTCTGAGGGTATTTCGCCAATCCTAAACCTGGCTTTAATATTCAAACAAGATGACTACAATAACGAGTTGGCACTAAGCGAGTGGGGAAAAGGCCCTCAAATACAGTCAGAGATGACTGGAAAAGAATATTAAGGTCGAAGAACTATTCTTCTCTGGTATCGAGCTTTACGGCGTCAGTCGGTCGTAATTGCTCCTACAGAAATACAGTAGATAGCTGAAGGAAATACAAGATGAGACGACAGAAATCTCACTTTTATTGAAAGATGACAATTACACACTTCACACCGGGATTTACGACGGTCCCCCCGGCCATTACAAAAGGCGGGACATGGTACTGAATAGGATGTGTGATAATCACGGACGGTGCTGCATGCTCTGTAGTGTGCTCCCATGCTGCAGCTTGACTGCGGTCGCCCACCTCCTCCCTTTCATTCAGCAGTGCCTGTGGTTGGGCTCGCTTCCCATCGACGTGAAACAGTGTTGTGAGGAATACAAAGCTCCTGGGCTATACTCGTCACACTTCGTCCATCTTCCACTTTCTCGACGACTGATCCTCGTGCGCAATCATTGAAATGTTGTCTCTGGACCACACTGTAATGACTAACACCGCCACAGTGCACAGTGACTGGTCGCTGTTTGACACAAAGTCCTTTCCCGTTCCTTCAGCTGCCTCGTGTTGCATTTGGTACAGGAGTCACGATGACCTCACGCTATGTGAAATTCAACTTCGTCTCCACGACCGGGAGACATCTGGCAACATGCTCCCCTACTTTCACTAATTTCCACCGAGTAGTTAATATTTTATGTTACTTTATCCATCTCTTCCTTAAGTACTGCAGAGCAGTGAATTTTTGCCTGCGTTCTCATTAGGAAAGCTGTGCACTGGAAGAAAATGATCATTGCGCTGCACAACAAATGTCATGCTGCGTGTCCTATTACAGTTGTTGGGCATTTCTGTCATCCTCTCGTGCTGACTAATCACACCCACAACGAATCGCGCAGTTCATCTCTGAGCCCTACTTATCCACACGTCGTTGTGAAGGTGCCGGGGATACGACTCATTCTCAAGAATTGGATGCAATTATTCTTCCTCAAGATTCATCCGACATATACCAGTCTAGCTTCTGGCTTCCCTGAGACAAGAGTTCTCAGGTCGTTCTTTCAATCGCTCCGAGGGTATCTCCTAAGTACTTGATCGTTTGACTGGTTCCAATTAATGATCTGCGAACAAAGACTATAGAACCTTTTCGTCTGCACGATGTTTCTTGATGTTGACGGCCACCTGCCATTCTTTCAGTCTTTCTCTCGTTCCGCAACTGCTCACGCTAACCACGGGACCACGGTGCTCCTGAGCTCACATTGTCCTTGATGTTGCATACGTTTCGCATGGACTACTCAGTTTGTAAATTTTGCTAATTTTCTTCAATTCCACACAACTTCTTCCTGTTTTGTCGATTGATCTGTGTTCAGTTTTTCAAGGCCTATCCACTGTGCCAACTTATAACTAAATCTGAGGGGGGTGCGATGGGAAGGTTCCCTTGTAAGCAACTATCGCGAGGCACGGAACCAAGTCCAGCTGCACATTATCTAACAGCTTCTAGGCGCGACAAATGTTTGATTTATATTATAGATCATCACCTGCGAACGGCTTGGACAGATTTGGTTGTTTTCTTATGTGTTCGTTGTTGTCAGCAGAACGTCTGCATGAAATTTTGTTTTGCAAAATCCAATATAAAACTCGGAATAACATCAAATGTCACATGTGTGGAATATCAGTTAAGAACGGCTTGACAGGTTTGGTTGATTTTTGTCTTTGTTTTGTTCGCAATTGTCAGGATAAGGTTTGGAAGAAAGAAAATGTTTGTAAAATTCACCGGAAAAGTCGGAAATTAAAATCATGTGTGAAAGATCAAAACTCGAGACTTTTTTTGTGTGTGTTCGTAACTGTGGACGGTAATAATATTTTTGGTATGAAAAAGAAAATAAAAAAAACTTGTGCGATCAGTTTGATAGTACCGCAGTCACGTGTTTTTATAACAAAAAAATCACCTGACAGTTACATATATAACATATAAATATATATGTGATAATAAAATTTTGTACACGGCTGCGTAGTCAGCGACCGTTTACAAAGTAAAATTAAAGCAATTACAGCCTTCGGTCGCAAAAGAAGTCTTTTGACCCAGGTTTCGGTACTACTATGAGTGCGTTCATCAGAAGCAAAACATTCAAACTGGCATGTCACGAATAAAATAACAATCGAGCGACAAAATTTTTGAAATAGAATGCATAGAAGGCAAGCCACTATGGGCTGCTCACACATGTCGAGCTACAGATAGCATCAGACTAATATATGTAATATGTAGAGGGGAGACGTTGTTACCGAAAATCTCGAAAAGTTCTTGATCGATTTAGTGCAAATTTTTACACGACACTGCAACGAACGTTTCGACGGACATAGGCTATATACTTGTCTAATAATGTAATATATGAAATGGAAGCGTAGTTACCATACATCTCGAAAAGTTCTTGACCGATTTACATAAAATTTTTATACCATACTCTAATAGACATTCGGACGGACAGAGGCTGTCTATTTTTGTAATATACTACATATTTAAATACACATTAATATATAAGGGGTTAACGTTGTTACCAAAAATCTCAAAAAGATCTTGACGGATTTACTTCAGATTTTTATGTGATACTCTAATGAACATTCAAAGGAAATGGACATAGAGACGGGGGAGGAGGAGGTTATGAGCAAAGAGATGGCGGGAGGAGGAGGTGTACGGAGTGACGGGGGGGGGGGGGGGGGCGGATGAGAAGATGGGTAGAAACAGGGCGCGCAAGGAATACGGGATGTATGTGCAACTCCCGTACATATTTAGCAATTACGACACATTGCGGGGTTCACTAGATTTACATACGTAGTGACCAAATTTAAAATTTAAAATGCTGACATAATCTACACATTAAGAGGTAAAATCTTTTGTGAAAGGTACAACACACTAAGACAGATGTTATAAACTCTGTACATTTTTTGAGGTAGAGTAATTCATGGCGCGCAGTTATCCAGACTATATCTATCCAGTATTTGAAAATGAGAGCACATATTGAGTTGCATCAAACTTTACATATTGTTTCCAACCTTTACAAAACTTTTACTTCAATCACAAAACGGTGAAAGGAAGGAAGTTTACTGCTTACTACATTTTAGCTGTTCCAGCAGTAAAACTGCCGCATCAGGAATGACTTTAATTTTGTTTCTTCCTTATTATCAACTGTATTCGCAACACATTTTGCACACAGTGTCCACGCACATCACTGAGTGTACCTGCCCAATTACATCATTGTACCAAACGTAATTTGAAACCTTTTCTAAACATTTTCTCGCTTACTTGCTTAATGTCAAATATTTAACACATGAAGATATTCTTAAGATAATGAGAAATTTGAAGCTGTTTTATGCATCGGAGTTCGATTCTTTAAAGAATAAGGGGTTTACTGGTAATTCCAGAAAATAATTCCTAATAGTCAAATTTATATTAGATATTAACAAATCTCTCCTTCTCAGAACCGCTCTTCATGTTATTGGGAGTTTGCGTTTTATATTCTCTCTATTTCAGCATTGTCAGAAATTTTCCTGCTAAAGTAAAAACTCTTGTGCTACCTCATTGACTTACTTTGTAATGTAATTTCCCCAGCATCGTCTAATTTGTTTCGACTACATTCAAATCAGACATATGTCATTAATTGTAACGGTTCTACAACATTTCCTTGTCGTTTAATGCCGAGAAATCTTCTGACGGTTTTTCGGCAATAAGGACGGCATAGTGACTGCTATCCTGATTGTATGAGAAACTGTACTAAAGTTATTCAGTAGGTATTGTTGCTCCGTGTGGGTCACTCTCTGAGGACTAGACAAAAGAACAAGTAATTCTTTACGTACATAAAAAAACTGGTTATTGAGAAGACAACATAGCAAGTAACATCTTTTCCATGCGTACCTCCCTCAACCTATATCCACTTAGCCCATCTTTTGACAGGCTTCCCAATTCGGTCCTGGGAGAAGCTATATGGCACCATCCACATCCATTCTTGCAGCAACTACACCATCTCGTCCCTAACCTGGACTCAAACACGTTCTCCCCCAACGTACAAAAAAGGTGAACAGCACTTGGAGCTTGCTCATGACTGTGCAGAGGTTCCTCCAGCAGCTCAAAACCAAGATCTGCGAATGCACTGGACTGTTTTTCAGCAGTATGAAGAGTGGGTATTACACACATCAAAAAAAGTTTTGCATCACATCCGTTCCGATAGTTCCGGAACCTGTACAGAAAACTGGAATAGAAATCAACAGAAACATCATTTCCGGCCTTTTATTGCTCATGAAAACCACACATTGTATGTTTTATCACCATATAGCGAGACCGTCAGAGGTGGTGGTCCGGATTGCTGCGCACATCGGTACCTCTGATACCCAGTAGCACGTCCTCTTGTACTGATGCGTGCCTGTATTCGCCGTGGCATACTATCCACAAGTTCATCAAGGCACTGTTGTTCCAGATTGTCCCACTCCTCAACGGCGATTCGGCGTAGATCCCTCAGAGTCGTTCGTACGTCCCGTCGTCCCCAAACAGCCCTTTACAATCTATCCCAGGCATGTTCGGTAGGGTTCGTGTATGGAGAACATGCTGTCCACTCTAGTCGAGCGATGTCGTTATCCTGAAGGAAGTCATTGACAAGATGTACACGATGGGGCGCGAATTGTCGTCCATGAGACGAATCTCCCCCCCCCCCCCCCCAATGTGCTACCGATATGGTTGCACTAGCAGTCGAAGGATGGCATTCACATATCGTACAGCCATTACAGCGCCTTCCATGACCACCAGCGGCGTACGTGGCCCCACATAATGCCACCCCAAAACAGCATGGAGCCTCCACCTTGCTGCACTCGCTGAACAGTGTGTCTCAGGCGTTCAGCCTGATCGCGTTGCCCCCAAGCACGTCTCCGACGATTATCTGGTTGAAGGCCTTATGCGACACTCATTGGTCAAGAGAACGTGATGACAGTCCTGAGCGGTCCGTTAGGAATGTTGACAGGCCATGGTGTCGTGGTTGCAAAGATCAACCTCGCCATGGACGTCGGGAATGAAGTTGCGCATCATGCAGCCTGTTGCGCACAGTTTGAGCCTTAACACGACGTCCTGTGGCTGCACGAAAACCATTATTGAACATGGTGGCGTTGCCGTCAGGATTCCTCCGAGCCATAATCCGTAGGTAGCGGTCATCCACTGCAGTTGTAGCCCTTAGGCGGCCTGAGCGAGGCATGTCATCGACAGTCCCTGTTTTTCTGTATCTCCTACATGTGCGAACAACATCGCTGTGGTTCACTCCGAGACACCTGGACACTTCCCTCACTTCCCTTGCTGAGAGCCCTTCCTGGCACAAAGTAACAATGCATGCAACGATCGAACGGCGGTATTGACCGTCTAGGCATGGTTGAACTACAGACAACACGAGCCGTGTACCTCCTTCCTGGTGGAATTAGTGGAACTGATCGGCTGTCGGACCCCCTCCGTCTACTAGGCGCTGCTCATGCATGGTTGTTGACATCTGTGGGATGGTTTAGTGACATCTCTGAACAGTGAGAGGGACTGTGTCTGTGATACAATATCCTCAGTCAACGTCTATCTTCAGGAGTTCTGGGAACCGGGGTGATGCAAAACTTTTTTTGGTGTGTGTATCTTCGTTTTGGTTTTCAGCTCCAGATTTTGCAATAGACCCCAGTAGCTCTCGCTATTCCTGTTCCAAAACGTTACTATCATCAACTTTCCTGCAGAGTCTTGGCTTCTAAATTTTTTACTATAGGCCAAGATGGACGTTTTCGCATCACGCTCTGCTTCTTACTCTGTGGTTGTTCTGATGGACCTACGCCTCGTTAACTGTTATTGCGCTACTGAGGAAGTCTTCTCCTTCCTCTTCAAAACGTGTTTAACGCGATTTCGACATTTCCAAAAGTTCCTGTTGGGGGGGTCTGACAACTGACGTGGTATCCAACGAGCACAAATTTCGCAGTAGTGTCCGACTGCTTAGATAAGTAGTAGCAGCGAGCCCGGGTTCGATTCCCGGCCGGGTTGGAGATTTTATCCGCTCGTGGACTGGGTGTTGTGCTGCTCTCATCATCACCAACACGCAAATCGCCCAGTGTGGCGTCACCTGAAGTAAAATTTGCAAGTCGGCGTCCGAACTTCCCCTGTTGGGACCTCCTGGTCAACAATGGCACACGATCATATCATGTCATGTAGCAATATTTTAAAGATTCATGAACGATCGCAGACTTCGAAACGTGGATAGTATCTACTCATGTGAAATACCAACAATTGTATCACGTATCTCTCGGTAAGCTGTAATGCTTCTTTCCGTTTCAAAAATGGATAACCTATCCGAACGTTCTTTGTTGGTGACAGACACAAGTCCACTTTCAAAGAAATTTGTTCATTTTTCGTTTATTATGAGAGCTGCCACGACACTGCAGGTACATTCTGCTTCAGTCCCTTTAGAACAGAGAAAACGAATCACTCCCATCGTTTCTTCCTTAGCGCGTACGTACAACGGAGCATTCATGACAAAATACACTGAAATCCCTAAGAATAGAGCTATTCTCTGAAGCACCATATCTAATGCACGAGAACGTCTGTGAGGCGGAGACACGTCATTACTGAGTTAATACTGACAATCTAGGGCGCAGAAAAAAAATCTTTGTGCACATTTCGTAGATTTTTCTTGAGAACGTTGGGATTAAATCATAACAAGTGTTTCTTATTAATCTGTGATTTAATTATCGTTGCAGTGGTTACACAGAGCAGTATAATGGTTACAGAATCGATAAGTTACAAGTCTGCGCTGTCGCTGGCCGCCGTATGCCCGAGGGGCCAGCTCTTACCACTTGAAGCCGTTTTTCAACTCGTCTTTGACGTGGCCGTAGCTCTTGCATTCTCTCAGCTCTGAAATTTTTAGCATTTTTGGACTCCTTTCAACGCGAGCTTCCCTATGAAATGCCTTATCCATAATTCCGAGCGTATTTGCGAATCGTATGGGTGGCATCTTTCGTTATTTTGTAATTTTCTATTTAATACCAATTACCACTTATATTTCGGCCAATATTTTTATTGTCTCACATTGGGTTCTAGCAGCGCTCCTCAAACTCTTCACAATGACACCCGAATCAATATCCTAGCTAATTGCGTTCCCGCGTCACACCAGTATATAAATTTACCCGAAGCTAACTCGTAACGATCAAGTGCATGCGCTTACACTGGTACGATGACGTCACATGCGAAACAAATACTTGGCGACAAAGAGAGACGTGATCTATCAAATATGGGGTCAACCATCGTTTACACATTACTCGTCTTGCAGTTATTACCAATTCAAATCAGAGTGTTTCAAAAAGAAATCATACACTACAACCTATTGTGTTGTCAAAGCCGACCGTTGTCGCCGAATTGTTCTAGGCGCTTTAGTCCGGAACCGTGCTGCTGCTCCGGTCACAGGTTCGAATCCTGCCTCGGGCATGGATGTGTGTGATGTCCTTAGGTTAGTTAGGTTTAAGTAGTTCTAAGTCTAGCGGACTGATGACCTCAGATGTTAAGTCCTATAGTGCTTGGAGCCATTTTTTATGTTGTCAAAATTATCGATCTCTACGCCACGGCTCACATTGTCTACTTTTTATTCACTGTCGCTGGATGACGGTTGTTTTCGCTTTGCTTGGTTGCCGTCACATTTTGCAAAATGGCTACTTCGTGGGAGAAGTAATTCTGCATTCTTGATTTTGCGAAGTATAATTCTGCGATTACAGTGCAATGACGATTCAAGCTGAGCTACCAAATTGATCCTCCGAATGGTTGGAACATTCGCAGATTGTATCGACAGTTTGTAAACACATGGCGTGTATGTAAAGGAAGGAGTCCTGGCTGCTCTCGTGTTTCCGACGAAAATGTCGCACGAATTCGAAGCGCTTTGCAACGTAGTCCTACAAAAATCAGTTGGAAAACTTGGGAAATTTGTGGTAAGGACTATGGGACCAAACTGCGGAGGTCATCGGTCCCTAGGCTTACACACTAATTAATCTAACTTAACCTAAATTATCCTAAGGACAAACACACACACCCATGCCCGAGGGAGGACTCGAACTCCGCCGGGGGCAGCCACACAGTCCATGACTGCAGCGCCATAGACCGCTCGGCTAATCCCGCGTGGCAATCAGTTCGTAGTGCCAGCCGGGAGCTACAACTACCTACAACAACAATTCGGTATGTTTTTAGACATCGGTTGGTGATGAAGCCGTAAAAGTTACAATTGTTACAGGCTCTACGTTATGACGACAAAAGCAAACGTATGACATTTTCTGACGATCTTCTGAATGCTATTGACAAATGATAACACTTTCGCACAATGTATCGTGTTCAGTGATGAAGCGACCATCCCCTTGGTGCGAAAATAAACAAACTCAACATTCCAATTTGAGGCATACAAAACTCACATGCGCACACTGAACAAGTAGGAGATTCACCCAAAGTCAATGTGCTTTGTATGGTATCCCACTCATCTGTTTACGGCCCATTCTTCTTTGATCGAAACACGGTTAACGTTCAGCAGTACCTTACTATGTTACAAAACTGGTTGCTTTCGAGGCTGGAGGAGGACAACTTCATTTTTTAAGAAGTTGCGGCAGTCCATCACTAGAGTCGCCAGATGCGTGACTATCTGAATCAAACTCTTTTAGCCGTAAGATTAGTCGTCAAACAGCCTCAGCTGTCTTCACAGTCACCGGGTACCACGTCCTGTGAGTTCTTGCTGTGTGGTTTCATTAAGAACAAGGTTCACGCACCAACATTACCACAGGACCTAGAAGAGTTGAACAACCGGATCCGTACTGACGTAATTTCGGTGAAGATTAGAGGTGGGCAAACTCGTTCATCCTTGGGAACTAGTTGACTTGTGATCGATCTTTTTTGGGAACCGTTTACTTTTTCTCATTCACCGTTCATTTGTGCTTGGTATATGGTTCTTTTGAAAAACTGAAAGTTAGTAGCACAGGTGACTGAAGAAGGAAGGCGCCAAGAGGGGGCACTTGCCTCCCCCCCTGCAGTACAGAGTTTTCATTCATAACAGAATTCTCACACATTTGTAATTTTCGTGAGTCTGCAAAAACTCGTGTTAAGCCAACTGTAGCGTTATGTGACTGATCGCAGTGAAATAATACACGGTGGCGCACGAAAAACCGGCCCCAGAGTTCAGACTGCTCGCCAATTACGCACGATATGTTGACTGCTACGAGCAGAATAGATAAACATGTAATAATTAGGCTGTGATGAAATAACAAATAAGCTAATGCAGCTTCGAAACAACAGATGACGATTGGTGGGCGACAATGAGCAGTCTAGTTCTCGGGGCCGATTTTTCGTGCGCCGCCCTGTACCGCTGAAGTAATATTGGAGAAGTTATCATATTCTCCTTTCAAAATGTGACGCCAGACACTCGACTATGAGGCGCGGACTTCATTCGGTTGTAAGTCGGTCCTCCTTCAATAACAATGAAAATGCCCTTTTATCCTGGATCAAAAAAAGACGGAAAATGGCCACTCGTGTGTGCCGTGCCGACTTCCTTTGCGTGTGTAATAACAAAAAAATATTGCGTTTTTACAAATATTCCTTCTGCTGTTTGTCGAAATAGTGAAGTATGCTGATACGCCGTTTTGTTACTTGTATTACATACAACGTAATTTTATGCAATTTACGTAATTATAAAATACATTTTAATTACCGGTCGTGGGCGCTGAGTAGAATACGAAAAGAACCAGAAGTTAAGAGTTCAAAAAATGTTTGAAGCAGATCTAGAATGGGCATGCGAAGTGAACGAAACGAACAATTCGTTACTGAACTAACTATGAGCAGTCGGCAGTGGAAATGCGACGAGTGGCCACGCGAAGAAGGACGAGACCGGCCGAGCGAGACCGAGACCGAGACAGACGGGAACGGGACCGAGCCTGGAACGAGACTGGCCGACATAAGGAGACCAACCGTTTCCCATTCCCGGGAACTAGAAGTAGAAAGCCGCGACCGAAGTCAGCTATGATAGACCGTTCCTTAGAATTCGTTCCTCGCTCGTTCCGTTCATCTTGGTGAACCGTTCCTTTGGACCCGTTAGTTCCCGAACGACCCATCTCTAGTGACGATGAGCATTATTATCCGAGTATGGAAGGAATTCGATCGATGTGATTTTGTTCGCATCGCTAGAGGTTCCCATATTGAACATCTACATCCCTCGAACATACAGCTGTGCCCAGTAGTTGGAAGAAAGTACAGGTCGCACCTACCTACAAGAAGGGTGGCGGAAGTGATCCACAAAAACACCGTCCAGTATCACTGACATCCATTTGTTTTAGAATCTTAGACCATACTCTGAGCTCAGACATAATCAGGTATCTCGAACAGAGCGACCTCCTACACGCCAAACAGCATGGATTTCGAAAACATAGATCATGTGAAATCCAACTCGCATTTACCTCACATGACGTAAGCCAGGGATCAAAGCAATCAGCAAGATACACTAGTTCTCGAATTTCAAAAAGCACCTGACTCAGTGCCACACCTACGCTTACTGTCAAAAGTACGATCTGATGGGGTATCAAGTGAAATTTGTGACTGGACTGAGGACTTTTTGGAAGAGAGGATGCAGCATGTTACGTTGGAAGGACAGCCATCGATATATGTAGAAGTAACTTCGGGCGAACCCCTAGGACGCGTGTTCGGTCCCTTGCTGTTTAAGTTTTGTATTGACGATCTTGCGGACAATATCAATACTAACCACAGACTTTTCGCAGATCATGCCGATATGTGCTGCGAAGTACAGTCTGAATGAAGCTATAGAAATATTCTGTCAGATCTTGATCAGATTTCAAAATGGTGCAATGACTGACAGCTTGCTTTCAGTGTTCAAAAATGTAAAATTGTTACTTCACAAAACAAAACAAAACAAAAATAGTATTCTATGAATCACAGTTGCAATCTCTAAGCTGGTACAAATACCTGAGTGTAACTTTTAGTAAGGACATGAAGTGGAAAGATCAAGTAGGCTCACTTGTGAATAGAGCAGGTAGCAGACTTCGGTTTATTGGTAGAATAATACGGAAATGCAATTAGTCTACGAAGGAGGTTGCTTACAAATCACTCGGGCGATCCAGCCTAACTACAGCTCAAGTGTGTGGGACCTGTACCAAATAGGACTGGCAAGGGATAGTGAACGTGTACCGAGAAGAGAAGCACGAATGGTCCTTAGTTTATTCGACCTGCGGGAGAGTGTCACCGAGATGTTAAAAGAACTGAACTGGCAGGCTCTTGAAGATAGACGGAAACTATCCTGAGAAAGTCTACTAACAAAGCTTCAAGAACCAGCTTTAAATGATGATTCTAGGAATATACTATAACCCCTAGAGGCGGCCGAGGTGACCGAGCGGTTCTGGGCGCTACAGTCTGAATCGCGCGACCGCTACGGTCGCAGGTTCGAATCCTGCCTCGGGCATGGATGTGTGTGATGTCCTTAGGTTAGTTAGGTTTAAGTAGTTCTAATTTCTAGGGGACTGATGACCTTAGAAGTTAGGTCCCATAGTGCTCAGAGCCATTTGAACCATTTTTATAACGTCTAGATATTGATCCCATAGGGATCCTGAGGATAATATTAGATTAATTACGACATGCACAAAAGCATTAAAACAATCATTTTTCCCACTTTTTATATGACTGGTAGAGTGGGACGTACCCTGTGCCATGGACTTAACAGTGGTTCACAGAGCGCATGTGTAGATGTAAAATATAAACTTGAGAGATCCATAAATATGAGTAATAAGTTTCATAGTTTTATGTCTTACGGCTATGTTCAGTGGATTGGAAACAACAGCCAACTAGTTAAAAAACACTGATTTATTAAACTTTGTCCAGTTTTAGAAGTGTCATCTTCAGAAGGTATTTTACGTAGAATCAGATTATCTCTATCCAAAGTGGGAGTTGAAACTTCCTGGCAGATTAAAACTGTGTGCCGGACCGAGACTCGAACTCGCGACCTTTGCCTTTCGCGGGCTCCCCAAGCACGACTCACGCCCCATCCTCACAGCTTTACTTCTGCCAGAACCTCGTTTTCTACCTTCCAAACTTTACAGAAGCTCTTCTGCGAACCTTGCAGAGCACTTGCCCGCGAAAGGCAAAGGTCTCGAGTTCAGTCTTGGTCTGGCACACAGTTTTAATCTGCCAGGAATTTCATATCAGCGCACACTCCGCTGCAGAGTGAAAATTTTGGATATTGGGAGGTGTTTACTCTGTCTAGTACATGTGTGTGTCATCCAATTAATCACCATTTAAATACATCATTTAAAAGTAGTAGCTCTCTGCTGTAGAGCTTTCTCTTAAAACTTGTTAAAATATCACATAATTGACATTGATCCAGCAACGTATAGTGTGCCACTTGACACATTTGTAAACACATGACACATTTTATATTTAATGTCATATATATATATATAAATATCTCAAGTGGCACACTACACATTGTTGGATCCAATGTCAAACGTGTGATATTTTTAAAATTTTTAAGACAAACCCGTACAACAGATGGCTACTGCGTTTACAAAATGTATTTTAGATGGTCATTAAGTGAATGACACGCACAGAGTCAACGATTCCCTCATTGGCTATAGATAATGTGATTCTACGTACAGTACGTTTTGAGGTACTTTTAAAAATTTCCAATCCATTTAAGCTCTTGCATGCTCAGTTTCTGAAGCACAGCCGTGTTCAAAATCTTATAGTTTAATAAATATATGTGTTCGAAATACGTATGTTCTTTCTTAAACACCCTGTATTTCATCACACAAGTAATTTCGACCGACGTGCGAATAGAGGCTTTCATGTTAAAATGGTCTTTACTAATTGACTTTAGTACACTACCGGCAATTAAAATTGCTACAGCAAGAAGAAATGCAGATGATAAACGGGTATTCATTGGACAAATATATTATACTAGAACTGACATGTGATTACATATTGACGCAGTTTCGGTGCATAGATCCTGAGAAATCAGTACCCAGAACAACCACCTCTGGCCGTAATAACGTCCTTGATACGCCTGGGCATTGAGTCAAACAGAGCTTGGATGGCGTGTACAGGTACAGCTGCCCATGCAGCTTCAACACGATACCACAGTTCATCAAGAGCAGTGACTGGCGTGTTGTGACGAGCTAGTTGCTCGGCCACCATTGACCAGACGTTTTCAGTTGGTAAGAGATCTGGAGAATGTGCTGGCCAGGGCAGCAGTCGAACATTTTCTGTATCCAGAAAGGTCCGTACATGACCTTCAACATTCGGTCGTGCATTATCCTGCTGAAATGTAGGGTTTCGCAGGGATCGAATGTAGGGTAGAGCCACGGGTCGTAACACATCTGTAATGTAACGTCCGCTGTTCAAAGTGCCGTCAATGCGAACAAGAGGTGACCGAGACGTGTAAATGGCACCCCATACCATCACGCCAGATGATACGCCAGTATGGCGATGACGAATACACGCTTCCAATGTGCGTTCACCGCAATGTCGCCAAACACGGATGCGACCATCATGATGCTGTAATCAGAACCTGGATTCATCCGAAAAAATGACGTTTTGCCATTCGTGCACCCAGGTTCGTCGTTGAGTACACCATCGCAGGCGCTCCTGTCTGTGATGCAGCGTCAAGGGTAACCGCAGCCATGGTCTCCAAGCTGATAGTCCATGCTGCTGCAAACGTCGTCGGTCTGTTGGTGCAGAGGGTTGTTGTCTTGCAAACGTCCACATCTGTTGACTCAGGGATCGAGACGTGGCTGCACGATCCGTTACAGACATGCGGATAAGATGCCTGTCACCTCGACTGCTAGTGATACGAGGCCGTTGGAATCCAGCACGGCGTTCCGTATTACCCTCCTGACCCCACCGATTCCATATTCTGCTAACAGTGATTGTATCTCGACCAACGCGAGCAGCAATGTCGCGATACGATAAACCACAATCGCGATTGGCTACAATCCGACCTTTATCAAAGCCGGAAACGTGATGGTACGCATTTCTCCTCCTTGCACGAGGCATCACAACAACGTTTCACCAGGCAATGCCGGTCAACTGCTGTTTGTGAATGAGAATTCGGTTGGAAACGTTCCACATGTCAGAACGTTGTAGGTGTCGCCACCGGTGCCAACCTTGTGTGATTGCTCTGAAAAGCTAATCATTTGCATATCACAGCATCTTCTTCCTGTCGGTTAAATTTCGCGTCTGTAGCACGTCATCTTCGTGGTGCAGCAATTTTAATGGGCAGTAGTGTAACTGTATGGTACGGTCACGATAACCCACAGCCAAACTAATCGCAGTGGTTTAGTAGTCCGCTCTACAGCGCAAATTAGCGGTGTGCCGGAATCGTGGAGTCAGCCCGTGCCGGTTCAGAGGCGGCGGGCGCGGCGCAGCGTTTGGCGGGTGCGAAAAAGTGCGGGCAGCGCGAGCGCGCAGTGCGTGCGGAGCGGCGGGCCCGGCGCGCGCCCTTCCGGTGCGGACACGCGAGGCCGCCGTGGCTGCCCGCTCATTTTCCGCTTCTAGTCCGCTGGCCGCCAAACAGTGCACGCCGCGCCGGCCGCTCAAAATGGGCGCGATAATCGGGTTTCGAACACGCGACACTCGGCTCGCAGCTGAGTGCACCACCCGCGCGCTCTCGGGGCCAGAATAACTGGCAGCGCGCTTTGTCGGCGCGGGCCTTTTGCGCGTGCGTTCCGCTTATAGCCAGCCGCACCGGCCGACTGCCCACTGGCGCGGAACCCGCGGCCGACGTCATTAAGAAACTTTTATTAAGTAGTGCCATCTGACACGTGCGCGCACCGCGCTGCCGGGATGCGGCGAAGATGCGCACGACACTCATCCGGCTACTCACTTAACAGAAAAAAAAAAAAAAATGATTCCAGCCAGATGAAAGGGGAACCTTAAGTCGTCAGTTACAATCACCATTTACCAGTTGAATATATTATTATGGATGTCACTCATGTTTTACTACGCGCGCCAAGGCACTGAAATGCTTCGATGTGTTGTTTACCGTCTAGTAATGTAGGAATTGTAGAACGATTTACATAAGACTAGCGATCCGCCTCGGCTATCTATGGTCGGGCGACTAGTCCGGCGTAGCATCAATACAAGGTCCAATCACATTAATGTGAGCACCGCCCATGTTTGACGTCAGCGTGCAACAGTCACTCACAAACGACAGGTGGCACAGCTAGCAGTTGAGGATATAAAAGGGTACCGATGGGGAAGGGGAAGGGGGGGGGGGGAAGCAGATGACACTGCAGCCGTTGTCATAATTGTAAAATATGGACCTTCATTCCGAAAATGTCACAAGTAATGAAATGTTCCGACCTATAATGCAGCGGTAGAATGGGTTTCACCCTTACTCGATGTTTCGTACCGATCTGAAGAAAACATTTTCGAGGGGAATGAAATTTTCACTCTACAGCGGAGTGTGCGCTGATATGAAACTTCCTGGCAGATTAAAACTGTGTATACCGGGCCGAGACTCGAACTCCTTGAAGCCCAGCCTGCTCTGTTCGTTCGTGAGGTACAGAAGGCAATAAACAGCAGATCTCCGGTTGATGCTGTGTTTCATGACTTCCAGAATGCCTTCGACACATTGCCACATGTGTCTTTATTAGGCTGTTCGCAGACAAAACAGTTCTGTACAGGGAGTTGACATTGCCAGATACTTGAAATACCGCGCGACCGCTACGGTCGCAGGTTCGAATCCTGCCTCGGGCATGGATGTCTGTGATGTCCTTAGGTTAGTTAGGTTTAAGTAGTTCTAAGTTCTAGGGGACTGATGACCTCAGATGTTAAGTCCCATAGTGCTCAGAGCCATTTGAATCATTTTGAACTTGCAGACAACCAGAGTGCTGTACATAGACTGGCAGACGAAAATTTTACGCAAACTATGCAAATATCTGTAAAGGTCCATATGTATAATTATGGTGTCGGCGATCAGTCACCGGCATGTCGCGACTTTAGGTGGGTATGAGTATCTGTCTGGGAGAACGATCACATAAATGTAGCAGTCGCGGAGCCAATCCAAAAAGTAAGATTTACTGAAAGAGTGCTAAAGAAGTGTATTTAACGCACCATGGAGATCCCTTACAAAACCCACGTTCGACCTCGTTTTGAGTATTATCCGTCAGTCCGAGACCCATCCTACGAGGGGCGTTCAGGAGGTAAAGAACGTATTTCTTTTTTTCTGATAGCTAGTTGGTTTCGTTCAGGATTTCAATTCACGACATTATTCCCCCCACTCTTTTTATTTCAAATCCCTATTTTTCCTCGCCAACTTAATGGGAGAGCTTGTAGTCCGCACGGTACCACTCTATCGATCGACGCCGGAGGCAACATCGTGCTACATCAGTGACATTCCCATCATGCATGTACTTCTTCCCGTGGAGTGAATCCTTCATTGGACCAAACAGATAGCCGGCCTTTGTGGCCGAGCGGTTCAGTCCGGAACCGTGCTGCTACTACGGTCGCAGGTTCGAATCCTGCCTCGGGCATGGATGTGTGTGATGACCTTAGGTTAGTTAGGTTTATGTAGTTCTACGTCTAAGGGACTGATGAACTCAGATGTTAAGCCCCATAGCGCTCAGAGCCATCTGAACCACTTTTGAACCAAACAGATGGAAG
Organism: Schistocerca serialis cubense; assembly: GCF_023864345.2. NCBI lineage: Eukaryota > Metazoa > Arthropoda > Insecta > Orthoptera > Acrididae > Schistocerca > Schistocerca serialis. The sequence continues at coordinate 393,001,899 of NC_064641.1, read as the reverse complement.
TCGGAAGCTGCGAGATCCAGACTGTAGAGTGGACGAGGTAATACAGTCCAAAGTAGTTTTGTGACCTCCTCTCTTAGCAGTGACCGAGTGAAAGTCTGGGATTCAGATGAAGCTGATGATGAAGGAGAAGGTGAAGCCCAGGATGAAGTGATTTCTTTTAGTGTTTCTTATAGAATTCATATTGGTGGGCTCTGGATCTTCTGAGCACCGACCAATAAAAATGCTCCTTACAAGACACTAATCCACTTCCCTTACCTCTCCTGTATTTGCTTAACGTGGTCGAAAAGAGCCTTGACAACGAGTGGGTATGCTTCGGCCCATGTTTCCATGCCGTCCAACATCGGGCCACTGTCCCATCCGAATGTCCGGCAAATTTCCATATTGCACGATTCGATCTACCAGCCAAATGGAGACCCACAATGAAGTGCCATTCAAACTCTGCCAGATGCTGATAACGATGTCTCTCACAAGTACACGGCTTCTAAGTGCCCTTCACGGTGATCACTCATCATCTGACGCTGTTCACGCCCTTTATATCCTCTACCAGGCCTGGTAACAACACGAAACACGCTACATTTCAAAGAGAACTGCAGCTCTCATAATTTCATACCCACCGATTGTGTACACAAGTACGAAGTTATATTGAGATCCGACCATGTCTTCTGGGCGTTTCTCCTTTTTTTGTCAGGCTGTGTAGTACATCCTTCCAAATACGTCTCGCGGGTTGGCCATGGATCTAAAATTAGATAAATCGTTGATCATACGGAAAGATATCGAGATCATTTTTTTTCGTCTACCATCCCATAAAGGAATACGAAGGGGAAAACAATATTAGTACATTATGTACTCTTTGTCACGCACAGCAGCGTGTTCTGAAGAATGCGAATGGAAAGGTGGATGTGGCCCGATTGAATTGCTATCACAATCTATATCGACTTTGCGGCTGAATTACCCCCTCCTTTAACCATAATCCCCTCGAACACAACACCGTGTCTAGTAGTTGAAAGAGAACACAGGCCACATTCATCTACAAGAATGCTGGTACAAGTGATCCACAGAACTACCGTTCAGTATCCTCGATATCCATTTGTTGTAAAATATTGGAGAACATTCTGAACTAAACGGAAAGAGATAACGGTAACAGCATTATCTCCTCTATGTCAGTCAACGTGGATTCCAAAAACACTGAAACTCAACTCGCAGTTTTCTCATATGGTGTCCTGAAAGCCTTGGATTAAGGCACTCAGAGAGATGCAGTATTTTGTGATTTCTGAAAAGCATTTGACACAGTACCACACCAGCGGCTATTAATGAGTGCGTTCATATGGGGCACGAAACAAAATTTGTGACTGGGTGGAGAACATCTTAGTAGCGGAGAAGCAGCGTCTCATCTTAGATGGAGAGTTGTCGACACATGCAAAGGAACTTCAGATGTGCCGCAGGGAAGTGAGTTGGGAACGTTGCTGTTCGTGTTGTGCAGACAATATTAATAACAATGTTAGCCTTTCGCAGATAATACATTTATGAAGCATTCTCTAAAAGATTGCACAAGCATTCATTCGGATCTTGGTAAAATTTCACAGTGCTGCGAAGATCGGTAGCTTATTTTAAATGTTGAGAAATGTAAAATAGTGCAATCTAAGAATTTTTAACATGTTGCAGCCCTGTCAGCAACTGTGATAAATTAATATGTCAAAAATCCGCCTTACATGCGAAATGTTACTGGTCTTTACCCAGGTTTCAGCTAGAGTAATCTGGCCCTTTTCAGAAGCACAAAATGGCATGAATTAGTTTATTTTATGCTTATGAAGAAGACTAGATTACTCTAGCACAAAATGGCATGAATTAGTTTATTTTATGCTTATGAAGAAGACTAGATTACTCTAGCTGAAACCTGGGTAAAGACCAGTAACATTTCGCAACTGAGGCGGATTTTTGTCATATTAAAATAGTGCACTTCGCAAAACTAAAAAAAAACTAAAAACTATGGCTACAGTATCAACGATTCACACTTTGAATCGGTTATCTCATACAAATACCTGGGTGTAACACTTTGTAGGGGTATGAAATGGAACGATAATGTAGGCTAAGACGTAGGCAGAGAAGGTGGAAGATTTCGGCTTATTGGTAGAATTCTGGGGAAATGCAGTCAGTCTAAAAAGGAGGTTGCTTACAAATAACTAGTGCGACTCATCCTGTAAAATTACTCAACTCTTTTGGATCCGTACCAAATAGGATTAACATTGGATGTTCACGTGGACAGAAGAAGGCAGCACGGATGTTCACCCGCGGGAGAGTGTCACAGAGATGTTGAAAGAACTGAACTGGTAGATTTTTGAAGACAGATGTAAGCTATGCCGAAGAAGTTTACTTACAAATTTTTTAAGAATTGGGTTTAAATGATGACAAAGTTTTTAAGAATCAGATGTAAATGATGAATCTAGGGATTTACTACAACCTCTATGTATAGCTCCTCTATGGATCACGATGATCAGATTAGGCTATTTTCATTGTGCACGGTCGCGTCTAAGCAATCATTCTTCCCGTGTTCCTTATGTGAATGGTAAGGGAAAAAGTCGCAATAATTGGTGTACTGGGAAGTACCCTTTGCTGTATATTTCACAGTAGTTTGCGGTGTATGGACGTCAATGCGGACAAAGATATCTATTGACTTATTTTTGAGCAAGATACAGCATTTATCGGAACCTGTTTCGGCAACAAAGGCAAATGACAAAATCTAACATGCCAGTAAACGTTATGCTATTTGCTATTATGTAATCATTGGTTACGGATGTATGGGCATTAGTTCCATTTTGCAGTTTTATGAGATGAAGCGGTTTTTGCACTTATGTAGCCGCTCTTAACAATACTAAGTTAAGTAACTAAATAAATTTGATCCCTTAAAATTGTTGTGAACATTAAGCTAAGTTACGTATTAAACGCGCCGTCGATGTCGAGTTGCCGGCCGGGGTGGCCGAGTGGTTCTAGGCGCTACAGTCTGGAACCGCGTGACCGCTACGGTCGCAGGTTCGAATCCTGCCTCGGGCATGGATGTGTGTGATATCCTTAGGTTAGTTAGGTTTAAGCAGTTCAAAGTTCTAGGGGACTGATGACCTTAGAAGTTACGTCCCATAGTGCTCAGAGCCATCTGAACAATTTTTTTTATGTCGAGTTAATTACCGTTGGAGCACTAGCTCAGTCAGGTCACAATGGGGAGAGAAATCAACAGCGACCTTATCAAAGAAACGACAGAATTACACGTTCGACTTAATTTAGAGAAACAACAAAAATATAAAACTGGAAAAGCGGAGGCGGATTTGCATTGTGTTGCTCCTAAGGGAGGGGCTGAGGTTTTCTACACCTCGCTCGCTGCCGGACAACACGAGTTTCTTCTTCGTTTGTTTGCTTGTTTATGGCGATCAACACTATGGTTATCAGATCCGACGAGTTTGTTAATGAGGGTACGGTAGAGTTTCGCTACTCGTAGTTGCCTGAGTAAGACTGTGGAAACACGTCGCCTTCGCAGTACAGAATGACGTGAGAATTAGCAGTTCGCTTTTGAAGACTATTGCATCGTGCGATCTGACGCTGTCAGAACCGATAAGACAGAGGCAGAAACTACTGCATTACATTTGAAATAACGAAGCTCACGTCCATCAGTTGTTAATTAAAAGCGCTATGGTAAACGGAGGCCGAATAAAGCAATAAGAAACATGTTGCAGTTACACTGCTACTTCAAGCTCGTGCTAATTCTGCCGGTTCCTGTCGTTTTCAAGTGGTTAATGCCCGTCCTTTGCAGACGGCCAGGTATGGAGAAACTTTACCGGAGCAACCGAGTTCTAGACCCTTCTGCATGTTCCTGCCAGACAGGACTGTTTTCATTGAAAGTGTTATTAATCTATAATGAATATTTTCCTTTGATCGGGTCAGGACTCCATCGAGGATATTTTTCTACACGTGTGACGTATATATTCCCCATCTCTCACACATTATTTGTTTTCCTTGGGCTTTTACTCATTTGAATGCCATTTAATTCATGCCATAAATATAATTATCCCCCTCTGTACCTAAATGACAGAATCCACGCTTTTCACAAGGTGGGCTTGGATTCAATTTCTGGTCATAGTGCAAGGTGACCCGGATTTTAATGAATTGTGAAACTAGCAGGAGCCGCAAAAACTAGTCCTCTCAAAAATAATGTGTAAGAAAATATATTACTACTAAATAAGACAAAAATCACAATTACTTTGATTTTTTCTGATAAAATTATTGACAAAACAAGTGACAAACAGTGGCACCATTAATATAATAACACCTTACAACATCTAACATACGGGTCTGGGGAAAAAGTACTCATTATTGCACAAGCGAATTACGAGGGTAATCCCAAAAGTAAGGTACCCGAATTTTTTATAAGTACAGTACTCTGTTTGTGTGGCAGTTGGTCACACTGTTATGAAGAATGCTTCGCGCGCTGTGTGTAAACATGCGCACGCCGCACTCATGCGCTCAGTCTTGGCTTGGCAGCCGTTGAGAATGGAACTCCCGTTGGATGTTACCGCCAAGTGCTAATTGCGCGCAGTTATTCGGTTTCTGAACGCAAAGAGCACTGCGCCGATTGAAATCCATCGCCAATTGACGGAAGTGTATGGTGAGTCGTGCATGGATGTCAAAAATGTTCGTAAGTGGTGTAGAGAGTCTGTAGCTGATCGGACCGAAATTCATGACGAACAAAGGAGCGGGAGACTGTCAACTTCTGAGGAGACAGTGTTAAAGGTTGAGCAAAGCATGCGTGAAGATCGGCGGATCACCCTGGATGATCTCTGCAGGTTGGTTCCTGAGGTTTTCCGAAGCACCGCTCACAGAATTTTAACGGTAACATTAAACCACCGGAAGGTGTGCGCACGGTGGGTGCCATGCATGCTCACTGAAGACCACATGCGGCAACAAGTTGATCCTTCCCGCGCATTTCTTCACCGTCTTGCAGCCGAACAGGACAACTTTCTGGACTGGTTAAAAGAACATTTGGCCGGAAAGCGATTCAGCTCCGACGCCAAGGTACAAGAAGAGGTTCATAACTTTCTGAACAGCATGGCGGCGAGCTGGTATGACATGGGCATACAAAAACTGCCACAGAGTCTACAAAAATGCATCGACAGAAATGGTGATTATTTCGAAAAATAGCTAAATGTTCAATCTGTGATGTAAACCATTGTAGAAATAAACAGGTCTCTGTGCTTATAAAAAAATAGGAGACCTTACTTTTGAGATTAACATCGTAATTGTAACTGTCCTGTGCCCAGTGATTGTCGTAATGTTAACTGAAAACAGATAGTACTGCAGAGGTGAATACGTTACATTAGTGATTGGAACTGAAAAAAGGCTGTTCACTTATTCTAAACACAAGTCCTCAAAGTGAAGCTTGAAGTGATAGTAGTGTTACACAATTACTGTAGTTTTCCTACATCTCGTCTCGCTGTTGAAGCTAGATCTCACTGTTGTATTGTAGGTGAACAATGAAGTGGCTGCGAAATCAATCACTGGCGAAACCAAAATCTTACGCCAATGGCAAAGCAAAATCAGCCCGAAATGTCTCCAAGTCCCTTGAGACATCAGCTTTGGCGGCGGCACTTAGCAGTGACTGAGTCAAAGTCTGAGATTCAGGGGAAGCTGATGGTGAAGGAGAAGGTGAAGCCCAGGATGAAGTGATTTCTTTCAGTGTCTCTTATTGAATTCAGAGCACCGACAGATAAAGATGCTCCTTAGAACACACTAGTCCACTTCCCTTAGCTCTCCTCTATTTGTTTAACCCAGTAACGTTCATCCTACTACTCTACACAAAAAAACTCGCTTCTCTCTCTCTATCTATCTGCCTCTTTCTCTGACCAATGAAGTGGCCTTCGTCAAACTTATAGTTTATTTAAGTAAACCAATCGCTGCAATTCTTATTACATTCAAACATTTGTTTTTCTTGGAAAAAAGGACCAGCGGTGCGGTGCCTCACGTCTTCAATAACTTTTTCCATTTTCGAGATATTTATCTGTGCTTTCTCGTACTGTTTGCGAAACAGTAGCGAATGTCAACTAAAAGAACGCCGCTCATCCATAATAAGCACCGCGAAATAATCCTCTTGCTGGAGTGATTTGGAAGGGTTGCAGTTTTTATCACTAAGAACAATCTGCTAGTAATATTAGGCGGTTGGAAAATAAGGAGTTCTGGTAAAATAGTACCATAAGACGGCATTGTGAACACGCCAATTACAGAAAATTCAATAGCAGAACATTTTCCAAAGGTATTAGCAACTGAGCGTGTTTTCTGTGTGAAACGGCCTCATTATTGACAGGTTATTAATACATAATAAAAGTTGGTTGGGTTGGATTGTTTGGGAGAGGAGACCAGACAGCGAGGTCATCGGTCTCATAATAAAAGTCTATTGCAAAAATTATTTTGCACAGTGGAACATCTAATCGCTCATTTCTTCGCTAGCCTGAGATTCTTTGCATCAAATCAGTCCCTTTGAAATTATATTCGACAAGATATAGCCATATGCCTGACTGGAGTTCGGTTACGTACAAATAGCTTTCACAGACAACGTGTGACCAATTCTGGTAACGGATGACGTCTCACTGATCAAGTCTGAAGTTCAACTTGCCGCAAGTTCCTCCCGCTTCTCTGGAACAGTACATGGACACTGCCACGCTGGCATAAAGCCCATCCTGAGCCATGCTCTGGTGGAACTGTGCACTGGCCGCGAAAGGCAGGTATCCGGATTCCAGCCTCTCCTTGGCACTCCATTCTAACAGTTCATTTACAGTATACATATCGTTTCCTCCAGGTACGATTATAAATCACAATAACGGGACTATGGAAGTCAATAAATTATTTTATGTCCGAAAGAACTGAAACCATGTATGGTGTCTGTTCTTCAGTTACTTTTGGCCTGTGCTTTCCATGTGTGGATTCCTGACCATAACTTCTGAAATATCCACATATATCTGAAACAGTGTTTCAGAAGTGATGGTCAATAATCCACACATGGAAAGAACAGTCAAAAGTAGCTAGATAGCTCTAATAAACATCAGTCACAAATCAACCGTTGTAGAGATACGCCGGCCGAAGTGGCCGAGCGGCTTTAGGCGCTACAGTCTGGAGCCGCACGACCGCTACGGTCGCAGGTTCGAATCCTGCCTCGGGCATGGATGTGTGTGATGTCCTTAGGTCAGTTAGGTTTAAGTGGTTCTAAGTTCTAGGGGACTGATGACCTCAGCAGTTAAGTCCCAAAGTGCTCAGAGCCATTTGAACCATTTTTTTGTAGAGATACAACACGTTTTCTGTTGCAGTTAATCAATGTCCAGGAACACACGGCGTCTCTAAACGTTAAAGTAGGTTTTTGAATTATTGTCCATGCGTCTTAATGCAACACTGAATTCGTCTCTGAAATGAGTTGCGAATCGTTTCAGGCAGTCCTGGGGAATTCTGTAAATGCTGGAAGGCTGCTTCAATACTCCAATGTAATTCCTCAATAGAGTTGACCTCGGTAGCATAGACCAGGCTTTTGACATGAACCACACGCAGAAATCCATGAGATTGAAATCCCGAGATCTCCTGCACGTGTCCAATGTTCACCATTCATCCGAGTTAAGCTGGCGCACTCGTAAATGAGGAGCACCGTCATGCATGAACCACATGTTGAGTCGTTGCTTCAGTGGAACATCATCACGTACATCTGGCATTACAGTCCGCACAAACATCATGTACTGCTGTCCGGTTAGTCTCTTTGGTAGGAAGAGTGGTCCAGTTATGCAGCCTCCGAGTAGTACTGTCCAGATGTTCAACGAATAATGCTGCTGATGTGATACGTGTGTTGCATTAGGATTGACATCGGCCCAAATGTGACAGTTATGGTAGTTAAAAATACCGTCACGGATAAATCCAGTGAACAGAATACTGCTTACAAACAAAATTCAGGGTACACATCGGCAGAAATTCGCTCTAGGAGAGGTGTAAAATACGCCACACACTGCTGTGACTCAAGACACGCTCTTGGGCAGCAGTCCTCCTTGTTGAAGCACTCGGACGTTCGTGTACAATGCGTAACATCCTTTCCTCAACATCGGGTGCCATGGATCTGGGTCGACCCACTCGTACATGGTGTGCGAAACTCCGGTTTCTCTAAGGCGCCGATGTAACCGGCTAAATGTACGCCTGTCCGGCTGCTTGTGCAGAGGAAAAACTTAATCGTACAGTCGTGCAACCTCCACAGTGCTGCCATTCGCTTTGCCATACATGACGTGCATGTCAGCGTACTCTTTATTGGTGTAATCTCTGTCCATGGTGCCTTCACGTTCGTAACTGATTGCGAGGCCGGAAAGAGAAGTAGTTGCGCATGCGTAAACAAACAGATTTTTTTTTTGGTTATCAGTCTACTGACTGGTTTGATGCGGCCCGCCACGAATTACTTTCCTCTGCTAACCTCTTCATCTCAGAGTAGCACTTGCAACCTACGTCCTCAATTATTTGCTTGACGTATTCCAATCTCTGTCTTCCTCTACAGTTTTTGCCCTCTACAGCTCCCTCTAGAACCATGGAAGTCATTCCCTCATGTCTTAGCAGATGTCCTATCATCCTGTCCCTTCTCCTTATCAGTGTTTTCCACATATTCCTTTCCTCTCCGATTCTGCGTAGAACCTCCTCATTCCTTACCTTATCAGTCCACCTAATTTTCAACATTCGTCTATAGCACCACATATCAAATGCTTCGATTCGCTTCTGTTCCGGTTTTCCCACAGTCCATGTTCACACTACCATACAATGCTGTACTCCAGACGCACATCCTCAGAAATTTCTTCCTCAAATTAAGGCCGGTATTTGATATTAGTAGACTTCTCTTGGCCAGAAATGCCTTTTTTGCCATAGCGAGACTGCTTTTGATGTCCTCCTTGCTCCGTCCGTCATTGGTTATTTTACTGCCTAGGTAGCAGAATTCCTTAACTTCTTTGACTTCGTGACCATCAATCCTGATGTTAAGTTTCTCGCTGTTCTCATTTCTACTACTTCTCATTAGCTTTGTATTTCTCCGATTTACTCCCAAACCATACTGTGTACTCATTAGACTGTTCATTCCGTCCAGCAGATCATTTAATTCTTCTTCACTTTCACTCAGGATAGCAATGTCATCAGCGAATCGTATCATTGATATCCTTTCACCTTGTATTTTAATTCCACTCCTGAACCTTTCTTTTATTTCCATCATTGCTTCCTCGATGTACAGATTGAAGAGTAGGGCCGAAAGGCTACAGCCTTGTCTTACACCCTTCTTAATACGAGCACTTCGTTCTTGATCATTTTCTTTTCCATTCTTCTGTATATTATTCTTGTAAGCAGCTTCGATGCATCAGCTGTTAAGCCGATTGTGCGATAATTCTCGCACTTGTCAGCTCTTGCCGTCTTCGGAATTGTGGCCCGCATCTCGTGGTCGTGCGGTAGCGTTCTCGCTTCCCACGCCCGGGTTCCCGGGCGGGGTCAGGCATTTTCTCTGCCTCGTGATGGCTGGGTGTTGTGTGTTGTGTGCTGTCCTTAGGTTAGTTAGGTTTAAGTAGTTCTAAGTTCTAGGGGACTGATGACCATAGATGTTAAGTCCCATAGTGCTCAGAGCCATTTGAACCATTTTTTCGGAATTGTGTGGATGATGCTTTTCCGAAAGTCAGATGGTATATCGCCTGACTCATATATTCTACACACCAACGTGAATAGTCGTTTTGTTGCCACTTCCCCCAATGATTTTAGAAATTCTGATGGAATGTTATCTATCCCTTCTGCCTTATTTGACCGCAAGTCCTCCAAAGCTCCTTTAAATTCCGATTCTAATACTGGATCCCCTATCTCTTCTAAATCGACTCCTGTTTCTTCTTCTATCATATCAGACAAATCTTCACCCTCATAGAGGCTTTCAATGTATTCTTTCCACCTATCTGCACTCTCCTCTGCATTTAACAGTGGAATTCCCGTTGCACTCTTAATGTTACCACCGTTGCTTTTAATGTCACCAAAGGTTGTTTTGACTTTCCTGTATGCTGAGTCTGTCCTTCCGACAATCATATCTTTTTCGATGTCTTCACATTTTTCCTGCACCCATTTCGTCTTAGCTTCCCTGCACTTCCTATTTATTTCATTCCTCAGCGACTTGTATTTCTGCATTCCTGATTTTCCCGGAACATGTTTGTACTTCCTCCTTTCATCAATCAACTGAAGTATTTCATCTGTTACCCATGGTTTCTTCGCAGCTACCTTCTTTGTACCTATGTTTTCCTTCCCAACTTCTGTGATGGCCCTTTTTAGAGATGTCCATTCCTCTTCAACTGTACTGCCTACTGCGCTATTCCTTATTGCTGTATCTATAGCGTTAGAGAACTTCAAACGTATCTCGTCATTCCTTAGTACTTCCGTATCCCACTTCTTTGTGTATTGATTCTTCCTGACTGATGTCTTGAACTTCAGCCTACTCTTCATCACTACTATATTGTGATCTGAGTCTATATCTGCTCCTGGGTACGCCTTACAATCCAGTATCTGATTTCGGAATCTCTGTCTGACCATGATGTAATCTAAGTGAAATCTTCCCGTATCTCCCGGCCTTTTCCAAGTATACCTCCTCCTCTTGTGATTCTTGAACAGGGTATTCGCTATTACTAGCTGACACTTGTTACAGAACTCAATTAGTCTTTCTCCTCTTTCATTCCTTGTCTCAAGGCCATATTCTCCTGTAACCTTTTCTTCTACTCCTTCCCCTACAACTGCATTACAGTCGCCCATGACTATTAGATTTTCGTCTCCCTTTACATACTGCATTACCCTTTCAATATCCTCATACACTTTCTCTATCTGTTCATCTTCAGCTTGCGACGTCGGCATGTATACCTGGACTATCGTTGTCGGTGTTGGTCTGCTGTCGATTCTGATTAGAACAACCCGGTCACTGAACTGTTCACAGTAACACACCCTCTGCCCTACCTTCCTATTCATAACGAATCCTACACCTGTTATACCATTTTCTGCTGCTGTTGATATTACCCGATATTCATCTGACCAGAAATCCTTGTCTTCCTTCCACTTCACTTCATTGACCCCTACTATATCTAGATTGAGCCTTTGCATTTCCCTTTTCGGATTTTCTAGTTTCCCTACCACGTTCAAGCTTCTGACATTCCACGCCCCGACTCGTAGGATGTTATCCTTTCTTTGATTATTCAATCTTTTTCTCATGGTAACCTCCCCCTTGGCAGTCCCCTCCCGGAGATCCGGATGGGGGACTATTCCGGAATCTTTTGCCAATGGAGAGTCGATAGTCAATTCCAAACCTTGAGATACCAACGTAAACACCGCGGTATCCATGGGCCTTTACAGTCGGTTCCCAACTTGAATTAATGCGATACCGCGGCAACGTTTATTTGTGAACCCATGTTTATTGGAGCTTTTTCGCTACAAGCTGGAGTCCGCAGCACTGACGCTACAAGGAATAATCAGCTTGGCTTAAATCGAAGACACCATAACGGCTGTAGACTACGTGAGCATTATTGCAGACAACCTGCGTCGCTTCATCCTTGATGTCTTCCACGACGCCAATGGCGTCTTTTAACAGGATATCTGCCCATGTCACAAGGCCATAATCGTGCTACAGTGTTTTGACTAACATGACAGCGAATTCACGTTGAGGTCTTGGCCATCAAATTTGCCTTCCATGCACCCAGTGGAACATACTGAGACTGTCGAGCACAAGCTCTGCAGCCAAAAACCATTGGCACATAATTTGCAGGAATTGCGTCAACTATGCGTAGACATCTGATGCCTCATACCTCTGAAAAATTACGCAGAATCACTGTTGTATTGTGTTACAAAGGTTGATTGACACGGTATTAAGAAGATGGTAGTATTATTTTGACTCACCAGCGTGTTTTCATCTGCAAATAAATGTCGTTGTTTTGAAATGTCTGGATGACGCTTTTCCTATTGTTTCACTTCTCATCGGCTTACCAGAAAAGTTTTATCAAAAACTTATTTTACCAATTATACTGGGTGATCAAAAAGCCAGTATAAATTTGGAAACTGAATAAATCACGGAATAATGTAGATAGAGAGGTACAAATTGACACACATGCTTGGAATGACATGGGGTTTTAGTAGAACCAAAAGAATACAAAAGTTCATAAAATGTCCGACAGATGGCGCTTTATCTGATCAGAATAGCAATAATTAGCATAACAAAGTAAGACAAAACAAAGATGATGTTCTTTACAGAAAATGCTCAATATGTCCACCATCATTCCTCAACAATAGCTGTAGTCGAGGAATAATGTTGTGAACAGCACTGTAAAGCATGTCCGGAGTTATGGTGAGGCATTGGCGTCGGATGTTGTCTTTCAGCATCCCTAGAGACGTCGGTCGGTCACGATACACTTGCGACTTCAGGTAACCCCAAAGCCAATAATCGCACGGACTGAGGTCTGGGGACCTGGGAGGCCAAGCTTGATGAAAGTGGCGGCTGAGCACACGATCATCACCAAACGACGCGCGCAAGAGATCTTTCACGCATCTAGCAATATGGGATGGTTCTAATAAAACCCAATGTCATTCCAAGCATGTGTGTCAATTTTTACCTCTCTATCTACATTATTCAGTGGTCTATTAAGTTTTCAAATTTATACTGACTTTTTGATCACCCGGTATTTCGGTCACTGCTAATCTTCATCATAGTTACTTTCTTAATTCTGGTACTTTAGTGTCCAGCCACATTAATATGATCACCTGCCAAAAGTATAAATAACCACCTTTTGCATCGCGGACCGCTGCTGTGGAAGATGCTGACAGCGATATGGAGCCATGGCGATATCCAGTGCCATGATTTCTCGCTAGGTTTCTCGCTAGAGGAACCATGGCGCGTACAGCCTGATCGAGATGATCCCACAGATTCTCTACTGGGTCTAGAGCCGGGGAGTCTGGTGGCCAGTGGAGTATGGTTAACTGATTCTGGTGCTCTTCGAACTACGTGTGTACATTGCGAGCTGTATGACACATTACATTTTCCTGCTTGTAGAAGCCATCGTGCAGAGAAAAAATAAGCTCCGTGAAGCGGTGTACATGGTCCTCAAGGATAAATGTATACGTGTGTTGATCCATTCTGGCTTCCATAACAAGGATATCATCCAGGGAATGCCATGAAAACAGTCCCCAAAGCACAGCGCTCAGTTCTCCGGCCTGGATCCTTCCGGCGATTGTTGCAGGGTCGTATACGTCAACGGCTATCTGTCCGATGGAGCACAAAGGCCATCTGTCGCCAGTGAGTGGACGTCGAGTTGCAGTGCCGGCCGCAGTGGCCGAGCGGTTCTAGGCGCTTCAGTCCGGAACCGCGCTGCTGCTACGGTCGCAGGTTCGATTCCTGATTCGGGCATGGATGTGTGTGATGTCCTTAGTTAAGTTTAAGTAGTCCTAAGTCTAGGGGGCTGATGACCTTAGATGTTAAGTCCCATAGTGCTCAGAGCCATTTGAACCATCCAGTTGCGGTATTGGCGTGCAAATTCCAGCCTTCGTCCCCGATGAACAGCACGGGTGCACGAACCGGGCGCCGACTGCGGTGGCCCATATGCAGCGACGTTCGCTGAAGGATCGTTGACGAGACATTGTTGTTAGTCTCCTGTTTCACCTGGGCGTGCACTTGCTCAATAGTTGCGCGTCTGTTTGCCCGTATACATCACCACAGCCGTTATTCAACCCTGTCATTTACGGTCCGTGGTTCACAACAGCTGCCTCGGCACGGGTTTTGTATAGCGTCAGTCTCCCATGCACGATGTACTTTAACCCCAGTGGCACACGGAATGCGTAATCGCTCCATTTCCGCGTTAGAACGAGTGCACTGTTTTCCGCGTCCCCGACACTCTTTCTGTACCCTCTACTGCTAGTGCTGCCATCTGCGAGTGGTTACTGCACTTTGACGTCGAACGTAGGCGACGGCCACATTAATGTGAAACGTCATTTGAGGCTGACTGCGGAACGATCGTACTGCTGCCGACATACATTTCGCTTAAGGACCACGAAGATAAGATGCGACAAATATTAGGGCACATACGGAGGGCATATAGATAGTCGTTTTTCCTTTGCTCTATCTGCGAGTGGAAGGGAAAGGAAACTAGTGGTACACAGTATCCTGTAGCATGCTCCGTACCGTGGCTTTCGGAGTATGTACGAGGGTCACTCCAAAAGAAATGCACACTACTTTTTTTTAAAAATCCATCTTTTATTCTACATCTCTGAAAATGGACCGATGACCGTAGCAGTCTGGTCCCTTTAATCTCCCAAACCAACCAATCTACATGTCTGAAAGTTTTACAGTGTGTAAATACATCCTTTGGGGGAACAAAATTTTCATTTCTCCACATAAATTCCATCCCTCTCAACTGTCTTACGCCATCTTCGAACCAGCGCCTGTATACCCACACGGTAAAATTCTGGATCAACCTGTTGGAGCCACTGTTTGGCAGCGTGCACAAGGGAGTCATCATCTACAAACCTTGTTCCACGAAAAGAGTCTTTCAGTTTCCCAAAGAGATGATAGTCACGTGGAGCCAGGTCAGGACTGTAAGGCGGGTGTTTCAGTGCTGTCCATCTGAGTTTTGTGATTGCTCCCATGGTTTTTTGACTGACATGTGGCCGTGCATTGTCGTGCAGCAGCAAAACATCCTGCTTTTGCCGATGTAGTCGAACACGATTCAGTCGAGCTTGAAGTTTCTTCAGTGTCGTCACATATGCATCAGAATTTATGGTGGTTCCACTTGGCATGATGTCAACAAGCAAGAGTCCTTCAGAATCGAAAAACACCGTAGCCATAACTTTTGCAGCAGAGGGCGTGGTTTTGAATTGTTTTTCTTGGGTGAATTTGCATGATGTCATTCTACTGATTGCCCCTTCGTCTCTGGAGAAAAATGATGGAGCCATGTTTCATTACCTGTTACAATTCTTCAAAGAAATTCATCCCCTCCATTCTCGTACTGTTCCAAAAGTTCGCTGCATACCGTTTTTCTTGTTTCTTTGTAAGCCACTGTCGACATCCTGGGAACTCACCTGGCACAAACCTTTTTTAACGCCAACACTTTCAGTATTCAGCAAACAGTTCCTTCCCCTATCCTAAGAAGCGTGACAATTCGTTCACTGCGTCTGTCAGCAGTCACCAATTCGTTAAGTCTCTGCACATTGTCTGGACTGTGTGCAGTACGAGCCGGCCGCGGTGGTCTAGCGGTTCTGGCGCTGCAGTCCGGAACCGCGGGACTGCTACGGTCGCAGGTTCGAATCCTGCCTCGGGCATGGGTGTGTGTGATGTCCTTAGGTTAGTTAGGTTTAAGTAGTTCTAAGTTCTAGGGGACTTATGACCTGAGATGTTGAGTCCCATAGTGCTCAGAGCCATTTGCACCATTTTGCAGTACGAGGCCTGCCGCTGCGAGGACAATCCTCAACATTGCCGTGGCCGCTTTCATCACGTAATCTGCTTGCCCACCGACTAACTGTACTGCAATCGACAGCAGCATCTCCATACACCTTTTTCAACTTCTTGTGGATGTTACCCACTGTCTCGTTTTCACAGCACAGGAATTCTGTGACAGCACGTTGCTTCTGACGAACGTCATGTGTAGCAGCCATCTTGAAAACACTGTGACGGTGCCACTCACGGGAACAGGTTGAACTAAGTTTGAAAACAAGCGGGAAGGATGTATCTACACACTGTAAAACTTTCACAGATGCCAAATGAAAACTGTATTTTTACAAAAATAGCGTGCATTTCTTTTGGAGTGACCCTCGTATGTAGATGCAGAATGTGATTGGACCGCGTATATTCGATATGGTATCTGATTACCAAACTTTCATTGTTTGGTACTACTGTGTTCACGCTACATCTATTGCGAACAGCCGGCCGGTGTGGCCGTGCGGTTCTAGGCGCTTCAGTCTGGAACCGCGTGACCGCTACGGTTGCAGGTTCGAATCCTGCCTCGGGCATGGATGTGTGTGATGTCCTTAGGTTAGTTAAGTTTAAGTAGTTCTAAGTTCTAGGGGACTGATGACCACAGATGTTAAGTCCCATAGTGCTCAGAGCCATTTGAACCATTTTTATTGCGAACATACGACGATTTGACGATGACGTCGCCTTCTTTACCGTTCCGCTGTCATGCACTGTGAATCGACCTTAACAGGGAAGCAGTGAGGACCCAGAGGGCGTGTGCTAGAAGCGTCATAGCAGCAGCGGCAGCAGCAGCAGCAGCAGTGTGCCCGGGCGACCGCTTTGTTCGGCGGGCTCGAGTTTCGAGGCCGGCCGCAAGGCGCCCCTTGCCGCCTGGAACCGCAGGCCACGTCACGTACTCCTGATTAATACGTGGCCCGCAAAGGCGACGGTGCGCCCTTTGACGTGCCCCAAATGCACGCAGCGCTGCCTATCACTGGGACTCACTGCCCCCTGCCACAGATATCGTGCGTGTGTATGCACACGGCGCAAAGCGTGCACCGCCGCCTTCCATCATTCTAGTCACGAGTCGCAATTCCACCGTACAACCAGTTCAATATGAATGAAATGAGGAATTATTTCACCATCCTGGTCTCGTTTTCATTTATTTAAACATGTTACCGATTTCGCCAGAGCTTAAAAGAAGCGGCGCGCACGAGACGCGTCATCGTAAACTGAAACGGTTAACAAGATTAGCAATCAGGTTTGATTCCATTGGGAAGCTGTTGTGTCCAGTGACTGCCTCTATTTCATGTAGTAAAGGGTACAGCAATCAGTTGCAAATTATGTTTATTGCATATCCAGATTTCGGTCACTGTGTGGCCGTCTCCAGTGTGGACTCAGCTTTCGACACACTACGAATGTAGTGTGTGGACATATAAGGTGAGAATGTGGATCTCACGTGAGGCGTCCGCGAGATAGTCCCTGCAGTCACACTATCCGCTGTGCCCTCGGTGGCTCGGGTGGCTCCTAGGAAGACAGATGGTCGCTTGCTACCTCCGTGTGACCCCGCAACATATTACACCTGCTTCCTTCTTACATCCGGATAGTGACTACTTTCCGGCGACTAAATCACAGTCGATCATGTGGGTCAAAGGATGGACGATCGCGTACCTCTATGGGGATGCTGCCAAGTCGCGACTTGACTTTTGGTATTTCTTGCAGCAAGCCCACAATGAGGTTCATAGATGGTCACACTATCGGAAAACCTTTGCCAACTATCTTCAGGCAGTCTTCCTCGACCCACCACGCAGTTGGGATGTGGCGGGTGCAAAAAAATGGCTCTGAGCACTATGGGACTTAACATCTATGGTCTTCACTCCCCTAGAACTTAGAACTACTTAAACCTAACTAACCTAAGGACAGCACACAACACACAGTCATCAGGAGGCAGAGAAAATCCCTGACCTCGCCGGGAATCGAACCCGGGAACCCGGGCGCGGGAAGCGAGAACGCTACCGCACGACCACGAGCTGCGGACAGTGTGGGGGGTGCAGTCGGTGTGCACATTTGACAACTGATAATGAACCTCACGCTTCTCTCACCACTCAATATGTAATGCACATACTGTATCATGAAATGATCAACATGTTCCATGTTCCTTTTAACAGAGTGACCTTTATTGAAAATAAATAAATAAAAAAAATCCCTGTTCCTAAAAAAAAAAAACGGTCTAAGGGAAAAAAAGAAAGGTGGATGGAGCGTCTGCCATGTAAGCAGGAGATCCCGGGTTCGAGTCCCGGGCGGAGCACACATTTTCACTGTCCCCGTTGATACATATCAACGCCCGTCAGCTGCTGAAGATATTAATATGTAACTCTAATTTCGACATGAGTAATACGGTTGGCACTATGTACGTATATGTGGTTTTCATGTTTTAATTTACCTTTACTGCACTGAAGATGGTCACACAGAGACCGAAATCTGGATGCGCAGTACACATTATTCGCGATTAATTACTGTACCCTTTATTACTTGGAATATGGGCAGTATTGTGAATGAGAAACAAACGACACTTATGTAATTTTCTACAGTATTTATTATTTAAGTAACAAGTTTTCGGCTGTTTGGCCGTCACCAGACACAAAGATAAATACGTGTGACTGTGAACTTTCGTTAAATCCAATATTTTAACATTGATGCATCCACGGAGTCTCTCAATTTGCTACCACAGATGACAAAAATTGTTAAAGTTATATGGAAGACGAAATTGAGAAAGATTATTTCGATAAAATGAGAAATAATCTATTAACTTAATGTGTCATGTTTTATCTAAGATAAATAATTTTACTTCAAACTGAATGTGTCGTATATTTTATCTAAGCTTAATTCTTTAACTTAAGTTTTATTGAAACAATCAGTCTTATTTCAGTCTTATGTAGAATTTGATCATTTTTCATCTTTGGCAGCTAGCTAAGAGGCTCTATCGATGAACCTGGTTCACAACATATCTGCACCGCCTGTAGGTTATGCAGAACGAAGTGCTAAGAATCAAATTAACGTTCCACAATTCACACTCAACGTGGACTTACACTATGAATTCCGTTTCAATACCCTCCTGGAGATATTCAATAAACTCACCACACGACTGTGCAGATACTCGAAATATTAATCCTCAATCTGCGGAACTAAGGTGGCGGCCAAACACACTCTTATGTAGGGAAAATGTGGAAGGTTCAAACTAAAAGTTGCAGTGTCATTTGCCCCACTGATACAACTTAACACCAAATTGACACAGGGAAGCCGACGACAGGCAAAAGGAAAAAAAGACCACGCGGTAATCTATACTGAGAGGCCTACTTTTAATCAAGATGACCTCTCCGACGATGCCTTTGGCATGTTCGAGGATCTAGACCGCTGCGGCTGACCCAAGAGAAGTCATCGGTGCTCAGCAAAAACTACACTACTAACATAGGCTATCCTTCCCTTGCACGAACTGTTGTTGCTGGCAGCATAATTCCCCAATAGCTCTACCACCCGCCTAAATCGTTGCAAAGGTTTTCCGTGGTATATTTTTCTCCCTCCTCTACACCGCTGTCTATTAGAACGTCACCATGCGACGACTGCCACCGTAGCCGAATGGTCGCCGGCGCGGTAACTCAGCGTCTTCGCTCAGGGACTGGCCGTCCTCTGTAGTAAAAAACTGAGTTAAGTTCTCATTGTTGGAATTTGAGAGACGTCTGCGGCGTCCGCACAGAGCTGCAGACGAAAACACGATGAAGGGGTAGAAAGAAAAAAAAAGAAAGAAAACAGAATTTAGTAGCGCAGCCTTCGGTGCGAAAGGAGCCGGGTTTGATTCCCGGTACCTCATCAGATTATTTATTCTGTAAAAGGATCGACTCAAATTCCTGAGACCAAATGAGGAGCTGCTTGAATAAAGGTCAACCACACCACCAGGATTCATCTACTGGCGTAACGGCTAGAGTGTTTGGCGACATGGTGATCACATGTCTTGAAGCCAGCATTCAGAAAGCCTGCGAGTGGTATTTACGTTTTTATATCACCATGCAGGTGTGGAGGGGCTCAACTTTCTCTATGACTACGTAGTCTTTTAATATCTGATGACTCTAAAGCTGTAATATTGAATATTTTTAAATAAATCAAGTCGTGCTCGACACAATGAATTCTTCGGTTGATTTAGATGTTAAGGTCGCTATCCTATTCCAACAATCCACGGGGATTCATTTCGTAATTTCACTATGATTTAACTACTTGCAAAACGTCTTAATTGTAGAAGGCTAGAAGGTTGTACCAATCGAGAATGAGAGTCGTAGAAACAGAAAACGGCACGCTTAGCGAAGGTGACAAGTGGTCATTTTCCTATGGGATGTGACTATTATTTACTGTTGCGCCACAGATCCTCATTATACCCTGACGTGACAAAAGTCATGGGATACTTCCTAATAACCTACCAGATCTCATTTTGCCTGCCGTGGTGAGGCAGCTCGACGTGAAATTGATTCAACAAGTCGTAGGAAGTCCCCTTGTAACCTGTCCAGTGCGTGTGTTTCTGTACGAAATTTACTCAACATTCCTCTCATTCTATTAAGAGTCTACGTATTACCAAAATTATGTACCCACAAACTGTTATCCAACATAAACTCATATGCTAACCTTTGACGGAACAGAACCTAATTTCAACTGATTTGTAACTGGTCTGAATACAATTTGTCTTTATATTAAATGCGCAACTGAAGTAAAACGATTATTTGGACCTAATCACAATTTCCACTTATCTCGCGTCTTGACAATATTGTTGCAAATGTCTCCAAAGCACAACAGCAAACAACCAGCAGGAAACGGCTAAGCTAGATTTCTGTTTTTAAATAAATATTAAAACTGTTGCATACCACATAGTACAATGTGGTAATGCGTAATGATAAATCTACAAATCTTTTTTAGACATTAGTGAGCCGTGGCGAGCTGGCGCCTTTCTTAATTTGTTCATGTATCGTTGAGATCGATTGTGGTTGAGGTAAGTTGTCTTTGCTTTTCGCGTGTCTTATCTTGCGGTTTGGCAGGCGAAGCGAGTTGGTTGTTAGCATTCGACGGGTAACCCTGGAGATCTCGTGACATTCGCGGGGAAACGAGTGTCAACGGCTGCCGAACGAGAGTGATGACCGTTACACGTTGTGGTGTGAAATTGGTTGGGCGTTTGCCGACATGGGCAGCTTGGAGATACAAGTTCTGTGCCTTCGCTGGGAGCAAAATTTGAAGGGAAGCGGTGAAGCTGTGGAACCCGCTCCCTCGTATTGTGTACCTGATATTGTTTGTTCACCGACGCTCTAAGATATTTTAAACTTTATTATTACGGTGACACTTTCATAGTCGAACCTTAACACGGTGTGGAAGAGTTCAGTTGGCTTAGTTAAATGGTGCCCTTCATTTGAAATTCTCAGAAGTTTTATTAGTGCTTTATGTCTCTTGCAATCCAATGATTTTATGTTGCTGTTTTTAAAGCATGCACTCTATTAATACAGTGGTCAATCTGTGAGTCAAAGGTTCCGCCGAGTGTTTCTATGTTTCAGAGTTATTGCAATGTCTTTCTGATTCGGACAGAAACTTTTGATTGTGCCAGCGATTTGGCGGGGAGAGAAATGTCATCCGAGGTCTAGGCCTGGCAGTGTTTAAGAACCTGGCCACTGCCGGAGTTGTTCACATGTTGTTGTTGTTGTTGTTGTGGTCTTCAGTCCTGAGACTGGTTTGATGCAGCTCTCCACGCTACTCTATCCTGTGCAAGCTTCTTCATCTCCCAGTAGCTACTGTAGCCTACATCCTTCTGAGTCTGCTTAGTGCACTCATCTCTTGGTCTTCCTCTACGATTTTTACCCTCCACGCTGCCCTCCAGTACTAAACTGGTGATCCCTTGATGCCTCAGACCACGTCCTACCAACCGAACCCTTCTTTTTGTCATGTTGTGCCACAAACTCCTCCCCAATTCTATTCAATACCTCCTCATTAGTTATGTGATCTACCCATCTAATCTTCAGCATTCTTCTGTAGCACCACATTTCGAAAGCTTCTATTCTCTTCTTGTCCAAACTGTTTATCGTCCATGTTTCACTTCCATACATGGCTACACTCCATAAAAATACTTTCAGAAACGACTTCCTGACACTTAAATCTATACTCGACGTTAACAAATTTATCTTCTTCAGAAACGCTTTCCTTGCCATTGCCAGTCTACATTTTATATCCTCTCTACTTCGACCATCGTCAGTTATTTTGCTCCCCAAATAGCAAAACTCATTTACTACTTCAAGTGTCTCATTTCCCAATCTAATTCCTTCAGCATCACCCGACTTAATTCGACTACATTCCATTATCCTCGTTTTGCTTTTGTTGATGTTCATCTTATATCCACCTTTCAAGACACTGTCCATTCCGTTCAACTGCTCTTCCAAGTCCTTTGCTGTCTCTGACAGAATTACAATGTCACCATCGAATCACAAAGTTTTCAATTCTTCTCCATGGATTTTAATACCTACTCCGAATTTTTCTTTTGTTTCCTTTACTGCTTGCTCAATATACAGACTGAACAACATCGGGGGGAGCTACAACCCTGTCTCACTCCCTTCCCAACCACTGCTTCCCTTTCATGCCCCTCGACTCTTGTAACTGCCATCTGGTTTCTGTAGAAATTGTAAATAGCCTTTCGCTCCCAGTATTTTACCCCTGCCACCATCAAAATTTGAAAGAGAGTATTCCAGTCAACATTGTCAAAAGCTTTCTCTAAGTCTACAAATGCTAGAAACGTAGGTTTGCCTTTTCTTAATCTAGCTTCTAAAATAAGTCGTAGGGTCAGTGTTGCCTCACGTGTTCCCATATTTCTACGGAATCCGAACTGATCTTCCCCGACGTCGGCTTCTTCCAGTTTTTTCATTCGTCTGTAAAGAATTCGCGTTAGTATTTTGCAGCCGTGACTTAATAAACTGATAGTTCGGTAATTTTCACATCTGTTAACACCTGCTTTCTTTGGGATCGGAATTATTATATTCTTCTTGAAGTCTGAGGGTATTTCGCCTGTCTCATACATCTTGCTCACCAGATGGTAGAGTTTTGTCAGGTCTGGCTCTCCCAAGGCTGTCAGTAGTTCTAATTGAATGTTGTCTACTCTTGGAGCCTTGTTTCGACTCAGGTCTTTCAGTGCTCTCTCAAACTCTTCACGCAGTATCATATGCCCCATTTCATCTTCATCTACATCCTCTTTCATTTCTATAACATTGCCCTCAAGTACATCGCCCTTGTATAGACCCTCTATATACTCCTTCCACCTTTCTGCTTTCCCTTCTTTGCTTCGAACTGGATTTCCATCTGAGCTCACATATCGCCTTCCAACCTTTAGTATTTATTTTCCTTCCGTCAAGGCGGGTTAAGCTGGTAGATATAATTATTGTATGTAACCTGTTTCTATATTAACTTGTTTTCTTAAATTTTAGGGACTGGCAACTGGCTAAATCTTAAACTACATAGCATCTGCTGAGTTCCTTGTGCAGCTTTTTCTAGTAATTTTTTACTAACGCTTCTGAGCACGTGAACATTTATTTTTTTAAGATCAGTGTTTCTGTTGTATTTTTTTTATTTAAGTGGTTCTATCATCTTATGTAATGGCATCTTTGCTTGGCATTAGTGTTCAAGTGTTATTAAGTCACCCTTTACGTGTAATTGTTTCATTATACCTATTTTGAGGGAAGTCCTATGTGGGAGTTTGAAGTTCTCAAGTTGTCTGTAACCCTGTTTTCTTACTTTGGAACTGTTTGTTAGAGTACTGAGTACGTTCGCATTCTAACTGTATTTGCGAAGTTTTTTTTAGTGGCTCGTCCACAATTTGTAATTCTCAAATTTTTTTTAAAGGCGTAATGCCAATAAAGTGTCTTAATTATAAAGTGTGAGTACCAACCATTATTTCATCCCGCTTCCTCTTTTATGGTATTTAAGATATGGAGTGTAAGTGTGGTACGTCTAAGGAATCTCGTATCAATTGGGATCGGGAGAGTAATTATTCCTAATATAATGATTTCCATGACAACGATTTTAGAGTGAAGTTTGCATTCAAAAAGACAGAGTAAAATTCTGCGTGATTTTCACACACAACGTTGATTGAACTATACTATGCTTAACAAAGTGAACAATGATTTGAGAAGAGTACAATGTCAATGGAGAATATCCATAAAAACCAAACGGCTTAATCAGTTGCCATCTCAGTGCACTAGATACAATCATCCCGACTAGCTGCGACCTCAAATTTCTTCTCTCTCTCTCTCACTCTCTCTCTCTCTCCCTCTCTTTTTTAAAAAAAGAAACATTATTCAAAATTTATATTCTTTTCGCCTTCCAATATATATGTTCATACTTGCTGTACTTTACAATAAACCTTTCTTCATCTGCCAGATATAATCACAAGTCAACACAGCACTACTGAATGCGTCCATCGCCTACCACTCTTCAACTAAGATTGTATCAGACTGAGCAGAGCCAAAGACTGTGACACAAAAAGACCAAAGGTTTTTTAACGGTAACATAACTTGCTCTCGCTCAGACGTACAAAAATCAAAATGACATGCGCACATTACACCCTGCAGAAATATTGAGTCTTGCTGCCTCTAGCGCCGTCCATAATTGCGAAAGTGTTGTCGGTGAAGTATTTCGTACACGAAATGACTTCTCGATTATATCCCATGAATATACGATGGGATTCATGTCGGGCGTTCGCTCGAACTTTCCAGAATGTTCTTCAAACCACTCGAGAACAAATGTGGCCTGATGACATGGCTCATTGTCACCCATAAAAATTCCATCGTTGTTTGGGAACAAGCAGCCGAATATAACTAGTTATTTGTCCGTCGTAGACATAGAAGACCGCAAACCTTCTGTCCTTCCCGTCTGGGTAAGCTGTGCAGTGACTAGAGTACATGCAAAGCTTACAGTGAAGTCGATAATTCGATTGTAATACTGGCATTTTAGTTTGATATCCCCCACAACTATCAAAATTTACAAAAAAATGTGAATTTCTTTGTCCACCCTCACACTGCTGAGAATGGCACATTAACAATTTGCAATTACGCTCCCCTATTACCGGCAGCTACGTTGATAAATATTCGGCACCTCGCAAGGATAAGTACCAGATCAAGAATATTAGGTAAGTTGTTGCAAGTGGTTAAGCGTTGGTGAAAATCTCGCTTCTGAGCACACAAAGAGCTCTAACCGCAGAACTCTGCACGAGAACACGCGTTGGTGCCGTGCTGCGATACAGACCGTATATCTCCCTTGGAAGACGATGCCCAAGACGCCGTCTTCAAGTCCGTACCGCTCGATGGCTGTAGGCGAAGTCCACTCTCTCCACAATTCTCCCGTCTCCCAAGCGTACGAAAACGCGGCGGAAGAATACCCAGTTTCGGCCAATGTCGAACGCTTTACCATCGCCGAAATCCCTCCAATGGCATTTCTGAGATCTACCCAATGATCGAGGAGGTCATGTCGCCCCTAGGCAAAAGAAATTCGCGTCTTCGCCACGTGTTGCCCAGCACAGGTGACTCCGGATGCCGGGCTATCCCCAAAAGCGCCGTATTGTCCCTCGTTTCCGGTGACCGCTACCTGCCGCCCACGGCGGCCCGGCGAGCTACGGCCAGCTGCAGACTTTACATTCCACAATTCTCAACTTCCTACACTTTTCACCAACGCTTTAAGTTAGTGACTTAATCATGCAGACATGCAGGGAATACTGCTCGAGAGTGCCTCATATTTATCATAATTCACTAGAGTCATGATCTGATGCCCATGCCAGTCCATTTATTATTATTACTAATGTTGGTAAGCTAACGTGTAACTTCAAATGGCTCTGAGCACGATGCGACTTAACTTCTGAGGTCATCAGTCGCCTAGAACTTAGAACTAATTAAACCTAACTAACCTAAGGACATCACACACATCCATGCCCGAGGCAGGATTCGAGCCTGCGACCGTACGGTCGCCCGGCTCCAGACTGTAGCGCCTCGAACCGCTCGGCCACTCTGGCCGGCTAACGTGTAAGTGCCCATGTCCTGGCACTTTACAGTGTATATCGTTATCCCATGACTTGTGTCTCCTCAGTGTAAGTAAATCTTGTACGGAGTCCTGCATGCTTCCGAGTTGGATAAAAGGAAGATTAGGTGATGTCTCGTCCGAAGAACGAGGTCAGAGCACATCTCTTACGACGACTGCATTGTCTTCCTTCAGAACGAGGAGCGCGAATTGTTTTAGAAGTCAGAAATGTACATCCAAGTTCATAGTGAATTGTACATTGTGAGATGCCTATCATTCTGTGCCACATCAAGTGATAAGCTGTAGTTCAGCGACCGTAACAAATACATAATTATCAACAAGAAATAAATTCATAATCATCTGCGAGAAGTAAATTATAGGCTTGTTAGAACCGACTACACAGCCATCATGAATGTTACACGTCTTTTTTCGGCCGGCACTACAGAGGAGACAAAGATGAGTGCACGTGATTCCCGTGCATAGAATACCGCCCTGGTCTGCTTTGTGCATTTATTAGCTTTCCGTTAGTCAGCGGACAAAATAATATAACTACATTTTTGTGTCTGCTATTAAGTGTTAAACCGTGTCTGATCACCCACGAGACACGAAGTTTTTCAGTTTTAGGTGCAGCAGACCGAACAAGAGCTGCTGATTGCCCAATACATAATAACCTCATTCTAGCAACAAGCGACTCTGCAACTGGCTGTTGCTCAATAGTTTTCGCCAGTTTAAAAGTAAAGAAGAGGGATGGTAGGAAGATCGTGCGCAGCTGGAACCTCACGCCTCAGCATACAAAATTACAGGTATGGTGCGCATGGCATTTTTCTATCGACGGTAAGAACCAACGTGTGCAGACTGTCTTGAACTGTGACCCGAGTCTCGTCCGGAAGATACTCCATAATGAGCAACTCGCTGGCAAACTCGGCGAATCACAGATTTACGTCGCTGCGGCGAGATTTACATTTTTTCGTCTTAAGAAGCGCCCTGAACAGTCTTACAACAGTGGACCGCTGAAGTTAGAGGGTTAACAAGACACTGCACATTCAGCCGTTCTTCTGCATTAAGTTACAGTGATACGAGGGCTATCCACAAAGTACATTACGTTTTGGAATTAAAAATAAATAAAGTATTGCAAATTTTTTTAATTATATACAGATGGAATTCACACTTAAATACTACTTTTCTACATAGTTGCCATTTAAATTAAGGCACTTATCGTAGCGATGGACGAGCTTGGAAATTCCTTCGTCGTAAAATTCGGCCGCCTGCGCCATCAACCACGTGGTTACCTCTTCTTGAAGCTGTGCGTCGTCATCAAAACGCTGCACAGCCAACCACTTCTTCATTGCTGGGAATAAGTGGAAGTCGCTCGGTGCCAGGTCGGGACTGTACGGCGGATGAGGAAACAACTCCCACTTAAAAGATTCGAGAACTTCACGAGTGGCATTTGCCGTGTGGGCCCGGGCGTTGTCGTGAATCAGCAAGATCTTTGAGCCCAACTTTCCCCTGCGCTTGTTTTGTATTGCTCTTCTGAGGTTGTGCAGAGTTTGGCAATACCTTTGAGAGTTTATTGCAGTGCCTCTTTCCAGGAAATCCACAAAAATCACACCTTTTCTGTCCCAAAAGACAGTCGCCATCTCCTTCCTTGCCGACATTGTCTGCATGCATTTCTTGGGTTTTTGGGGGGGAATTTGTGTGCCCCCACTGCATTGACTGCAATTTTGTCTCGCAGTTCACATGCTTAACCCATGTTTCGTCACCAGTAACGATGCGTTCGAGTAATGAGTCGCCATCTTTCTCGTAAGCGTCCAAAAACGTTAGCGCTGCAGCCATTCGCTGATTTTTGTGAATCTCTGTCAAGATTTTTGGTATCCATCTTGCACAAAACTTGTGGTAACCAAGCTTTTCGGTAATGATTTCGTGCAACAAACTTCGTGAAATTTGTGGAAAACTCATAGAGAGTTCCGTTGTTGTGAAATTACGGTTTTCACGGACCGCGGCATCGACTTTTTCGACAAGTTCGGCAGTCACTATGCTGGGTCTTCCACTTCGCTCTTCGTCGTGAACGTTAGTTCGGCCATTTTTAAATTTTATGACCCATTGACGCACTCCACCTTCAGTGATTATGTTGTCCCTATACACTTCACAAAGCTGCCGATAGATTTCTATCGGTGTACAGTTTTTTGCAGTCAGAAACCTTATTACAGCACGCACTTCACACTTCGCGGCATTTTCAATTAACGCTGACATTTCAAACTGTCACAGTAACTCAACGGAGTACAGCACGAACCTCTCACTAGCACGGCAGGATGCCGCCTGAGCGGTGGAATGCTATGACACCAAGATGACCGCGCTAGCCCCGCCCCTAACGGACACAAACGAAAACGTAATGTACTTTGTGGATAGCCCTAGTATTATGTTACGGCATGCTATCACAAGAAATATACGCACGTGTTCGCGCTGCTACTCTACAGTTGCCGGATCCACATCTGGAAAAAGTTTGTCTATTGTTGAGTCTCAAAGTATTGTAAACATATCTGGAGTTGATTTTGACGCTATTTCTGTTGTTCAGAGTGCAACAGACACTCAGTCTAAAGTTCCTGCTAACGTTAGGGTGAATAAAAAGGGGGATGAGATTAAGAATAAAACCAAAGGTTAAACCTTGCAGTCACATGATACACGAGATGTAGTTCAGAATAAAACGAGGATGTCTTGTTCCCAGTGTTCTCAATGCCATGATAGAAAAGCTAGTCCTTCTAAGACGCAAAGCGTTTCCAGTGTGGTAAGCAAGTTCACACCCAAACAGGCTGTTTATGAGGTAGCCAGGGAGTCACTGCATGTCGAGTACAGCCACAGCGTAGCTTTCAGGAAGTGAATGTTGGGCGGTACTGCCATTACCGCCGGCGCCACCGAACACTCGCCTTTCTGTGTCGTTGATATCTTCTGCTGTGGTCCAGATACAGAAAAACAACCATTTAACATTTTACAGTAACTAACAACTTTAATACCATGTCCTGCCACCAAAATGTCCTGGGATAGAAATAATTAACCGACCGGGTGTAAGGGCGGCTACAATTGTCTCTCGAAGGATGCTCAGGCTAGAAGCTGACTAACAGACCCACAGCGCCTCACATTCAGCAATCACATCGACCTCACGCGAGGCCAGGGGAGGAGAAGGAATCAAATCAGGAACCATAATCCCTGCGCAAAAATACACTTCCTACCGGGCAGTACTAATAAGAAGCGGAAAAGATCACTGTCTATAAATACACCGGCGACAGGGACAGGAAACCCGAACGCAGGAGGTCACAAGCCAGAAAAGACGCTGGTTGCACAAACCAAAATTCTTCAATTAACGTATAAACCTTTAACCAGTTTAACTTGCAGTTTATCAGAGAAACAGCAGGTGCACTCCGATGCAAAGGTTCCTCACACCCGACCGTGTCCACGTCGCCAGCGTACCCAACTGGGCACAGTCACGCATCCACGCGGTCTGTCACCGGAGCCCTCGTCTTCTCTGCATCCACGGCGGCGGAGTACCACTCCTCAGGTTAGGCGAGTTACTAGTCCATCGTTCTCGCCTCCAGACGGAAAATATAAAGACATCCGTTGCCGCTCCCACCAAGTAGTGACTCAGTACCACAGCCGTGGCCCCCGGGTGTTCACAGCAAGAGTCTACAGCCTTCCCCCGTCAACTCGTCCCACACGTCTCGCACCGCCACGATAGACCACGCGGCTTCTCGGAACAACAGCCAACTCCTACAGAAAAACAAACTTTTCGTCTTCGTAAGAGTGGCCCAAAAGACAGTTAAATTGTAGCCGGAAACATGTGCGCCTGTATCCTTTATCAATAAAGACACTTATGAAGTTACAGAAGCCTACTTCTGTTTCGTCTGCATATGACGGACAAAAAAATGCCAATACTAACATGGACAAAAAATACCAGTACTAAACATGTCCAGGTTCCCTCCAACTTCTCGTGATGTTACAAAGAGTGTTCCACTTCATATACTCTGTTCTAGAAACAGTGCAAACATTTTTTGTTTGGACTTGTTTGATTTTCTCAACCTGTGAATACAAGAGAATGTGTTACACATCAGCGTTTCAGTGTCTCATGCTACAGTTCCTAACTTGTGTAATAAGTACTGTGTCCTTTCTGGACCAGGATTATGAAGGACTAAATATTTTGCAGCGTACTTCACTGTTAAAGACAAAGCGCAACTATGATTTTATCGCGCTTGGTCACTCCCCCATGCTATACACGAGGAGGCTGCTCATGGACTGCAACGATGGAAAGAGAAAGCGGTGACCCACAAACCGTTTCTGCAAGTGAGTCCACATCACCTTTGGTCATTCTCAAAAAGCCATCAGAAGGTTTACGTATGTGTGCTGACTTCATAGCAACAGTGAACCCACAAACTGTCATGGATTCATTCCCGTAGCCGGCCGGAGTGGCCGTGCGGTTCTAGGCGCTACAGTCTGGAACCGAGCGACCGCTCCGGTCGCAGGCTCGAATCCTGCTTCGGGCATGGATGTGTGTGATGTCCTTAGGTTAGTTAGGTTTAATTAGTTCTAAGTTCTAGGCGACTGATGACCTCAGAAGTTAAGTCGCATAGTGCTCAGAGCCATTTGATTCATTTCCTCTCCCATGAGTGGAGAAATTAATAACAGATTAAGATATGGTAGATGTGATGTCACCGCCAGACACCACACTTGCTAGGTGGTAGCCTTTAAATCGGCCGCGGTCCGTTAGTATACGTCGGACCCGCGTGTCGCCACTATCAGTGATTGCAGACCGAGCGCCGCCACACGGCAGGTCTAGTCTAAAGAGACTCCCTAGCACTCGCCCAGTTGTACAGCCGATTTTGCTAGCGGTGGTTCACTGTCTACATACGCTCAATGAGACGACAATTTAGTATAGCCTTCAGCTACGTCATTTGCTACGACCTAGCAAGGCGCCATACTCAGTTATTATAATTACTTCAAGAATGTATTCTGGACAGCTTAGATTTACTTCTGGAGGAGATCGAGCAGATACTACAACAAACACAAAGCATTAGATCACTTTATTAGAACTTGGACAATCTGAAGTACTTAACTTGGAAACAATACATGTTCACAGGAATAACACATATTTGTTGTTGTCGCTGAACTATAACTTATCACTTGATGCGATACGAATGACAGTTATCTCTCAATGTACAATTGACTATCAACTTCGATGTACAGTTCTGACTTCTAATACAACTCATACCCCTGGACCTGAAGTAAGACGATGCTGTCGTCGTAAGTGACGATTGTAGACTGGGAGACAGCGGTGCTGCGCTCTGACACAAGTAATCTCCGGCAGCGGCGACGTACAGAATTTCTTGAGTGTCTGTGCCGACATCTCGCATTCGCTGCTGCGTCACGCAACGACCTTACTTGTGGTTCCGCCGTGAGGTACCAACTTTGATAGGAGTCCTCGTTCTTCGGATGACGCCCCTTCCTCCCCCCCCCCCTCCCCAAACCACCGCACCTTGGTCCCGTAGTGCCGACATAGACGAGGGGACAGGAAGTGTAACGAGGTCCGGCGGTAGCTCCCTGTCAACACCCCAGCATCAATTTTCCGAGTGTCTACGAACACCAGCCGGAAAACCAGCCACAGGGAGCACGTCCACATCTAGTGACGCTGACACTGTGGTCACGTTGAGTGCAAGCAGGGCTCCAGGAGCGTGGAGACAGCGATCTGGGGGACGGCATCTCCACGGACATCGGTCCAGGCTACAGGACCGTCAGCGACGCTAAAGGTGGCTGCAAGTGTGCTCTAGATGTGTCCTAGATCATGCGAATTGAATAAAAGTACTCGCGTCATAGTTTAGTTAGAATATTTACAGAAGACTATGTCTGGCGTGAGTATAAGGCCCAGGATTTGACGTCAGCAGTGCGAGAGAGAAAGCTGTCGAGCTTGTGTCATCACCCGACGTCGCAGCGCCGATTGGAACTAGGTCAACACCACGTGGTGGACACAATGTATGCCGCCATCTTGAGTACCTGTACTTGGGTCATGATCTGACATCACAGTGGCGCTGTCTGGTGCCAGCGATATGAAGCAGACTCTAGACCTCGTGGTGGACACACTGTTGGCCGCCATCTTGGATAACGGGACTTGCATCATCATCTGACATAACGGTATCGCCCTCTGGCGGTGGCGCTGTGTAATAAGTCAGTTTGAGTCCAGACCTTGTGGTGAATACACTGGGTGTCGCCATCTTGGATTACACCACAGATGAGAGCCCCTCTGGTGGTAGCACTGTGTACTAAGTCAGTTGGAGTCCGGACTTTGTGGCAAACACACCTGCTTGAAATTGTATAAATAAAGACTTACGTCCAAGTCTTTTTCCCACAAATCCTTAGGAGGAGGTGGCGGTCAGGTGACTTAAGTTAGTGGAGGTAGACCAATTGAGCTATCTTCCCACGATTTTCTTTGCTTAGTAGAGATAAATGGGTTGTTGTGCATTATCCTGTTGGAATTTGACCTTCCCACCTTTTTTCTGTTGGGGGAGTTAGGTTAGTGGAGGTAGCCCAATTGACCTATCTTCCAGCCCAAAATCCACCATCTTGAATGGCGTCATACGCTGCTGCCAACCCTACACGAGAACATCTTGGATGACATCATCGCTGTCATCTTAGATACATCTGGCAACAATGGAATGTGGGGTAGTGTGACCCTTGTCCCACTACTGTTGATCTCCATCGGCACCACTCTGAAAGACCGCGACGGGCAGAGGCGAAGGTGACTGCTGTCGCGGACGGCAGCGGCGTGCTGGACGTGTGGGCTAAAATTCTGCGGTAGAATCACTGATACAGAGCACCGCAGCTGCTTCTGCTGACGCCAATGGCGCCCAGAGGAACCTTGAACGACGTAAGAGAAGCGACCCAAGACTTCTGCGATGGCACCGCGCTTCCAACGCTATTCCTTACCAAAAACCTTAGAGAAAACCTCGTCCTATGGCTGGAACTTTCTCTTACCTGGCGATAGCAATGGAGATACTATCGAAGACAGTGCTGCCAAAGCAGAGTTACTAAACACAGCCTTCCGAAATGCCTTCACAAATGAAGACGAAGTAAATATTCCAGAATTCCAATCAAGAACAGCTGCCAACATGAGTAATGCAGGAGTAAATATCTTCGAAGTAGTGAAGCAACTTAAATCACTAAATAAAATCAAGTCTTCTGGTCCAGACTGTATACCAACTAGGCTCGTTTCAGAGTATGCTTATGCAATAGCTCCATACTTAACAATCATATACAACCGTTCGCTCGACGAAAGATCCGTGCCCAAAGACTGGAAAGTTGCACAGGTCACAACAATATTCAAAAAAGGTGGTAGGAGTAATCCTCAAAATTACAGGCCCATATGATTAACGTCGATATGCAGCAGGATTTTGGAACATATATCGTGTTCGAACATTATGAAGTACACAAAGAAAACGGTATATTGATACACAGTCAACATGCATTCAGAAAACATCATTCTTGTGAAACACAACTAGATGTTTATTCGCATGAAGTGTTGAGTCCTATTGACAAGGGATCTCGGATTAATTCCGTATTTCTGGATTTCCGGAAGGCTTTTGACACTGTACCACACAAGCGGCTTGCAGTGAAATTGCGTGTTTATAGAATATCTTCTCAGTTATGTGACTGGATTTGGGATTTCCTGTCGGAGAGGTCACAGTTCGTAGTAACCGACGGAAAGTCATCGAGTAAAACAGAAGTGATTTCTGGCGTTCCCCAAGGTAGTGTTATAGGCCCTTTGCTGTTCCTGATCTATATGAACGATTTGGGAGACAACCTGAGCAGCCCTCTTAGGTTGTTTGCAGATGACGCTGTCGTTTATCGACTAATAAAGTCATCAGAAGACCAAAACAAATTGCAAAAAGATTTGGAAAAGATGTCTGTGTGGTGCGAAAATAGTGCTAAAAAGGAATCCGTTAAACTTAAGTTATACGATAAATCAGTCAAATCTAAAGGCCTTAAATTCAACTAAATACCTAGGAATTACAATTACGAACAACTTAAATTGGAAAGAACACATAAAAACGTTGTGGGGAAGGCTAACCAAAGACAGCGTTTTACTCACAGGACACTTAGAAAATGTAGCAGATCTACCAAGTAGACTGCCTACACTACGCTTGTCCGTCCTCATACAATAATCCTGCGCGGTGTGGGATCCTTACCAGATAGGACTTACGGTGCACATTGAAAAAGTTCAAAGAAGGGCAGCACGTTTTATATTATCGCGAAATAGGGGAGAGAGTGTCACTGAAATGATACAGTTCTTGGGTTGGACATTATTAAAACAAAGGCGTTTTTCGTTGCGACGGAATCTTCTCACGAAATTCCAATCACCAACTTTCTCCTCTGAACGAAAACATCGAAAAATTACAAAGAAGGGCAGCTCTTTTGTATTGTCGCGAAATAGGGGAGATAGTTTCACAGACATGATACGGGAATTGGAGTGGCAATCATTAAAACCATTTTTCTCCTCCGATTGCGAAAACATTCTGTTGGCACCCACCTACATAGGGAGAAATGATCATCACGATAAAATAAGAGAAATCAGGGTTCGCACAGAAAAATTTAAGTGCTCGTTTTTCCCGCGTACCGTTCGAGAGTGGAACGGTAGAGAGACGGCTTGAAGGTGGTTCCTTTAACCCTCCGCCAAGCGTTTTATAGAAGACGGTGATAAAATGAAAGAAAAGCATAGCAACTGATAATACTTCGTCAGTTATTTAGTCATCTGGAACCCAGTAAGCCCAAATTTCAGCTGCAAGAACGTACCCCTAAACGCAAGAACAGGAGCCAACAAGAGAAAATGGAGATACGTGAAAAGTTTTTCTTTTCTACGTCTTACGCCTCACGAAGCTTTCAAAACTTGTGCAGAGACAGAGAATTTTAATAGTGATGTGCGGGAAGGTAAGATTACAACGCCCTACGAAGTACAATGACATCGGATGAGCTGCTTTGTGAGAACTACGCCCCAATGACAATGACGCAACAATGAGAAAACTTCTGCTGAAAGCAGTGAGGAATGACAAGCCTTGCATTGTCATCCTCTGTATGCAACAGCAGAACACCTGACAGCGCGGGTAGCGACGCGCCACTGGCTGCGGAATTTCTTCCAAACTACGTGGCCACCAATGGCGCAGATATTTCAAAATACATGAAGAGCTGGGTAGGAAGCGAATACGCCGAAACTAGAGAAGAAAATTTTGAAGAATTTCAAAATCCTGGGTATCAACTTGATATCATGATATCTCAGACGAATCACGTACTGTGTCGGTACTGACCGGTAACCGAGAAAATCAGTCAGCGTTTGAATGTTGTGCAGTTGGCCTGAACAACAGCTCGTATTTGTAATTAGGCAACAGAGCCCAACATTGCAATCATTGAGCTGTCCGCTGTGGGACTGACTTGGAAGGATTGAACAAAACCATTAAATGCTGATGATCTGTAATCAGCTTGCGACCGTACAGATACTGGTGGAACTTGTTAACATGGCGGGCGCCTCTTTTCCAAGCTAGGTATTATTGCACTGCCGCGCGGGGTAGCCGCTCGGTCTCAGGGCGTCTTGCCACGGTTCGCACTGCTCTCCCCGTCGGATGTTCGAGTCCTACCTTTGGCATGTGTGTGCGTGTGTGTGTGTTGTTCTTGGCGTAAGTTAGTTAAGTTAGAGTAAGCAGTGTGCAAGCCTAGGGACCGATGACCTCAGCAGTTTGGTCCCATAGGAACTTACCACAAATTTCCAAAATATAATTGCACTGCGCTTTGTTGAGAGTTTCTGTGGCAAAAGCAATAGTTCGAACACCCTTCCAGCGCACCCGGTTCAACGGAGTAGCAGTTCGCGCAGCGTTTGCAATAAACTTAATGTAATATGTAATACGTGGATTTGCCCATAACAGCTTGAACCTTCTTGATGTTATAGGGTACCGGCAAAACTTTAACCGCAGTCAAGTGCGAAGAAACTGGATGAGCACGCTGAGCATTTATGACATTTCCTGAATATTCAAGTTCTTCGTGGAAGAAGGAGCATTTTTCCTTGTTACACTTTAAGCCAGCCGCTCAAATACCTGAAACAAACATTCTAAACTTGCCAAACGTTTAGAAGGCGTACAAATCGTGACAACACTATCGTCCAGATAGCTTGTGCATGAAGGGACTTTGGCTGTTAATCGCTCCAGGAAACGTTGAAAAATGGCAGGAGTGGAATCAATTCCGAACGATAGTTGTTGAAACTGAAAAAACCCAGGTGAGTGTAGATGACAAAAATTTCTTGGACTGCTCGTCCAGCGGTAACTGCTGGTATGCCTCACATAAATCGGTCTTGGAAAAGAATCTACTTTTGTGTTAGCAGAAGAGCCAACACCGTGTTACGAGTGGAGGCCGAAATGCACGCGTTTTAGCTCACGCAGGCTGGCGTGAGGAGGGAAGAACTATACTGACGTGAGGTCTGGAACATGACAAGGAATGAGAATTCAGAAAGCGGACATAATTAGTTTGATACTTAACTTTAATCCATTAATGATGAACGTCGCTCTTGACGGTACCACAGTGAAGTCGCGAATGTCACACGTATTCTCGTCAGGCACTACTTGAGACCTTAACGAACCGTCGTCGCCGGCCGCTGTGGCCGAGCGGTTCTAGGCGCTACTGTCTGGAATCGCGCGACCGCTACGGTCGCAGTTTCGAATCCTGCGTCGGGCATGGTTGTGTGTGATGTCCTTAGATTAGTTAGGTTTAAGTAGTTCTGAGTTCTAGGGGACTGATGACCTCAGAAGTTAAGTAACATAGTGCTCAGAGCCATTTTTTTGAACCGTCGTTGGGAACGTCACTGGAGACAGAAAACAAGCTCAGTTAGCGGAAGTGGGGGGGGGGGGGGTGTAAGGAATTTAGGCATGCCATTGTAGAGGAACAACCTCGGCATCAGATTTAACGATTTTCGGAAATCACTGAAAACCTAAATCTGGATAGCCGGAACGGGAGCTAAACTGCTGTCATCCTGAATGCGAATCCATTGTCTTACCGCTGCACCACGAGAAAATTACAGAAGCTTCTAGTAAAGATCCAACATCTGTAGCGAAGTCACTGAAGTGGGGGAACGCAGTGAAATATTAATATCACTACTACAAGTAATAACAAAGCAAATATATGTAAATTACTTCCTCGGTAGAATAATTTATAACTGAGAATAAAAAAGGAAAAACGTGGGTTTTCTGTGTCTACTACGATCTTACAACGCCAAGGGCGACGTTCTACAGCCAGATGCACAGTCATTTGCCAACAGGAACTGAAAACCGTTATTTCGCATTTCAGATCTAGAAATTAAAGCGCAGCAATAGGTCAAAATATAATCAGTTTCCTTAATAAAAAGCGTAAAGTGCATAAAGCAGAAAATAAGAGTCACTCTGCAGTATACAAAGTATGTACCAAGAATTTTAACTGTAACTAATATGGTGAAAATGTTTTAATGGTTGTAAATTGCAAATCCAATGAAAGACTACAGATGAATCCACCAACGGCAAGGTCTTTTTGTGTGATCGTTATATTTTGTGAAGTTTGCTAATTACTTAGCCACACTGCGAAATGTATATCACTTTGAACCAGCTCATTTTGCATTCTGTTTAGGATTGCAAAATGGCCAGCCATTTGGCCCGTCCACACAGTTTTCAAGGCACAACTCACCTGTACATCTTTAACATTTTTCGATGTTTGCTGTTATTCGATTCATTACTTGAAATGAACAAGCGGAAAACATCCTCACGCTATATCGCCAGTCGCGTGCAATCTGTAGCTGGGTGCAACGTACCGAGAGAAGTAATATTGTATGGGGCGGAATGGAGTAAGTTTTAAGCTTTCCTGTGTTTGCAGAAGATGCCTCCAGGCGCCCGCGTCGCCGACGCGTAGTTCACCTGCCGCACACAATAAAAGTCGGCAAGCGCCCAACGGGATGGGGCCTAACGGACTGACAAAACAGTAACCGCTGACCAATGTGAGCCTTCGGCCTTTCTGCTCACCTGTTGCCGGCGGCACCCCCCTTACTCTTGGGATTCAGAGTGCGGGCCAATGAACTCTCGCAGTGGTCACGACGGCAGCAAGCTGCTTTTCGTGCCGTGAGTAAAAGGGCACGGCTCGGCGCCACAAGCTGTGGGCCTTTTCAATAACAATTCGCAGAAACGGCCACCCAACTCCGAGCGAACAGCCGATGCGGTGTCGCGCGCACACAACGCTCGTAACAGGCTCCGCTAGCGCCAGAAACGCAGAGAATCTTCGAGAATAAGCTCCTCACAACAGCTGGGATTGGCTAGTCGACAGCGACGCCAGCTGAAGATTTTCGCCTCCGGATAAATTGTAGGGGAGGTCATTCATTGGCAGGAAAATTAACAGAGCGTGGCAGTGGGACGCTTAGAGCACCTGTTAAAGTGCTAGGATTGTGCTGTAATTGTAGAACGGCCACTGTTGGCCAGCGCCTCACACACTGAAGCAGAAACTCCTTTCTGCTGTGGAAGGAATTCTCGAAGACTTGCTTTTTGACTGTCACGCTGGGCAGTCGTGTCACTCTGGCGCTCCCACTGCAGAGAATTTCTGGGAGAAGTTTGCTTGTCGGGTCATCCGGGCAATACAAATAATTTTCAGGGAGGTGCATCTGTCGGTCTCCACTTCGGAGGCCACCTGTCTGAAGCTCAGGCTGTCGCCAGCGAGGCGTCCACGAGCAGCGGTGGTCAGTACCACACGCAGCTCCGGTTTGTAATGTCCTGACTTTTTTTTTATTAGTGCTTCCAAAATAGCAGCTCTGGTTTCTTAGGTGTTGCATTCAACATACCACTTCACCCTGAAAGGTAGCAGCGCGGTACAGAATCTGATTTACAATTACTTCACTCAATTCGTCATTCAATTTGCGTCTTTTCGCCCCATTATTCGCACTAAAGGAGTCTCCGTGGGTTTTGTGCAGTATCGATAGACAGAGGGATTTGTCGACTGCTCACTCACTTTTTCTGCGTTTGAAGATTGTGCTTTGGTCAAGGTAATCGTTATTCTGATAAAATATATTTTTAAAGATAATAAAGGCAACAGTGTGATTGTACTTATCAGTTCATCAGATACTCCTACCTTAATTCATACCAATCACTATTTTTCGAGAGAATTCCCCGGCCCCGGCCCCCATGCAGGTCTCGCACCAGGGTCAAATTCAGATTGCAGATTGCCTTGCGCTAATTAATGCAGGATCTCTTTGTTGAAATTTGCATTATAGCATCACGCTCCCACCATTTTCATTCCACATAGGTCCTCACTGAGACCTGTGGCTAATTTCCAGGATTAATCGACATCCAATCTAATTTTAGTGACGCTTGTAAACTACCAATAAACAAACTGTCTTCGACCGGATGGTTGTCTGTTTTTTATTTGCATCAGAAGGTCTAGCGGAACCTGAGTTTCTGCACTGGAGCTGGGAAGTCTTTTTTCAGGAGGCGTCTTACCCGTCACAACTGGTTTTACATTCTAAGACTTCCTTGTTAAGTCCGTTCAGAATTTCGTAACGAAAAAGGGGTTGGTGCTGCAGTACCCGACGATGAGCGAGAAAATCTAACACCGTTGATAAGTTAATAATGATTAACAGTAATGTGAAGCGATCAACACATCTGACTACCATACGGAGCAGCCTGGTCCCGTCCACGCTACTGCCAAAGTGTTAAGCTGGTGGGAGAACTGTCGGAGTGTCCTCTCAGCCTATCGGAGTCGCCTCAGGAGGTACCTTAGGTAACTGGCGGTTGCGGTTTCTAAATACGGAAGAAGTGGCCGGTAGAACGGTGCCATGACCATGCGTGGTGTAACTTCTGAGTGATGCGTCCCGCAGAGTTTACAGTATATCAATCGGAAGGCCTTTCTAAATTGTTTTTTACGTGCCTCATTTCTATGAGAATCGTACAACGCTTACAATGACTTAGGCTGCTAAAAGCAAATGATGTGGCACATGTTACATTTCTATGAGAATCGTCTTGGAATGATTTAGGCTGCTAATGGCAAATGACGAGGCAGAATGCTTCCCAAGAAAAGCGCTCCATGTGTGTGGAAACGTCTACAGAAGTACATTTCCCGAATGTCGACAAGATCCACGTTACAACATGTTAGCACATTGACGACATGTAGTCAAGTCACAAGAAAACTACGAACATCACTCAAGGCATTTGTTGAGAAGAAGCGACTAGAATACAATTCGGGTTGTTACTTATAGTTAATAGCTACGAAAGCGGTAGTGAGGACTCAGATTGCACATTGAAGAAGTGATGATGACAGAGATGTTGTGCAAATATTGGGGTGGTGCCTAGGCCTCTGCAGTTCGCATACAACAGATTTGAAAGAGAACGTGGTCCAGCTTTTGTCTGTTCAAAATGTTTTCTTTCCTTCGCAGAAACGAAAATGCAGGATGAACCAGAATTTCATCGACAAACTTCGGAGGCTATTTAGGAATGCTTGAATATTTTGGTATAAGAATCTCATGAACTCCACTGTTTCGTCAAGGAATAATAATGTTATATTCGTGATATCTTTTAAGCCCCGCCAGGGTAGCCGAGAGCGCTAATGCGCTGCTTCCTGGACTCGGGTAGGCGAGCTGGCCCCGGATCGAATCCGCCCGGCGGATTACCGACGTCGGCCGGTGTGTCGGCCAGCCTGGATATATGGTTTTTAAGCGGTTTTCCACATCCCTCAAGGTGAGTACCGGGCTAATCCCATCGCTCCGCCTCAGTTACACGACTCGCAGACGTGTGAACACGTTCGCACTATTCCACGGATTACACTCGACGCAGACAGCTGGGGTTCACTAATTCTGTCCCGGGGGGTACGGGTGGCGGCAGGAAGGGTATAACTAACCTTGCCAAATCCGTTCCTAACCGTGCCGACCCTGCGAAACTGCGGGACAAGGCACCAGCAAAAGAAAGAAAGAAAGAAATTCGTCATATCTTTTACGACTGTTCAGATGGTTCAAATGGCTCTGAGCACTATGTGACATAACATCTATCAGTCCCCTAGAACTTAGAACTACTTAAACCTAACTAAACTAAGAACATCACATACCTACCTGGCAGGATTCGAACCTGAGACCGTAGCGGTCCCGCGGTTCCAGACTGAAGCGCCTAGAACCGCTCTGCCACAGCGGCTGGCTTTTACGACTGTCTAAGCCTTATTTGCACCAGATGCTTTTCGCTTTTTTTTTAAAGGATCTTCAGAGTTAGTTTTGAGGGTCCACACCGAGGTGACAAAAATCACGGAACAACGATATGCACGTATACAAATACCGGCAGTATCACGGATGCAAGGTACAAAAGGCACTGCATTTGCGGAGCTGTCATTTGCACTCGGCGATTTATGTGTAAGGGTTTCCGACGTGATTATGGCCGCACGACGGGAATTAACGGACGTTGAAAGCGGAACGATAGTTAGAGCTAGACGCATAGGACATTCCATTTCGGAAACTGTTAGGCAATTCAGTATTTCAAGATTCACATTGTGAGGAGTGTGCCGAGAATACCGGATTTCAGGCGTTACCTCTAATCACAGACAACGCAGTGCCCGACGGTCTTCACGACCGGGAGCATTGGCGTTTGCGTAGAGCTGTCAGTGCTAGCAGACATGCAACACTGCATGAAACAACCGCAAAACGAACACACTTGTTGGGACCGTGCGGCGAAGTCTGGCGTTAGTGGGCTGTGGCAGCAGACGACCGACGCGATTAGTACGACATCGCCTCAGTGCTTCTCCTGCACTCGTGACAACATCGATTGCACCCTAGACGGCTGGAAAACCGTGGCCTGGTCAGATAGTCCAGATTTCAGTTGGTAAGAGCTGCTGGTAGTTCGAGTGTGGCACACTCCCACGACGCCATGGACCCAAGTTGTCAACAAAACACTGCGCAAGCTGGTGGTGGCTCCAAAATGGTGTGAAATGTGCCTACAAGGAATGCACATGGTTCTGATCCAGTTGGATCGATCACTGACTTGGAGACCATTTGCAGCCATTCATGTCCCCAAACAACGATGGGATTTTTGTGGATGACAATGCGCCACGTCACCGAGTCACAATTGTTCGCCATTGTTTTGAAGAACATTGTCAATGGTTCAAGCGAATGATTCGGCCACCCAGATCGTCCGACATGAATCCTATCGAACATTTATGGGATATGATTGAGAGGTCAGTTCGTGCACAAAAGCCTTTATTGGCAACACTTGCGAAATTATGGGCAGCTGTAGAGGCAGCATGGCTCATATTTCTGCAGGAAACTTGAAACGACTTGTTGAGTCCATGCAACGTCGAGCCGCTGCACTACTCCGGGCAAGAGGAGGTCCGACACAGTATTAAGACGTATCCCATAACTTTCGTCATCTCAGTGTATTTCCATGCGTTCTTCGACACAGAGGCGTTCGATTTTTGAAACCCTGTATTGAACTGAGACGTCTAATTTAAAAAAAAATCTAGTGTGCATGTTTTGGACACCTATATTCACCTCGTATTCTTTGTATATTACATTTTTACGTGGATTGGCTGTCCACGCTATGTGTACCATCAGAGGCCTCGCAGTTTTCATAGTGTGTTGGAGATGTGGACCAGCATGGGGGCCTTAGCGTTCCACGGTCCAGTAAGGTATGCGACGTGTGGGTTTATGAAGTGTTTCGTAGTACTACCGTTTGTCAGCGCATTGGAGTGTGCTAAAAACCGTACGCCTTTGTAAAGAAAGGAAGCATGTAGATAACGTACGACCTAAAAAGTGACAACAAAAGATGTCTTAAGTAAAGCGAAACGCGACCAAACAAGACTTAACACAGTTGCAGAACACGGAATAACTCCCATATCACTTATAAACTGCCGCTGTGGAACAGAGGACTCAAAAAACAGAAAGACAATACGTCCGATTATTTCGATTTGTTACCACAATTACATTTGTTTCTGTGAAAATTCCCTCACATCAGCGTGTAATGTGTGTCCACTAGAACGTATAACACAAGATGTAAAGACATGCAACAATCCTCAGACGAAAGCCGTACAGTTTTACAACAGTGTGTTCAGTCTGTTCTGTCAGAGTACAGTACAGTACGTAGCAAATGCAAAACTCTTCCCTTACAAGTATTGTTCAAAATGTCGACCAACATGACTACGGCAAAAGTACAGCGAACCAGGCCTGACTTACGCACTCATATACTGCGGTGTGGCTGCCGTCACTGCTGGGAAAGATCACTACAGCTGCCGATGTCCCGTGACGCACAGCGGTCAACATCAGTAAACATATCCGCACTGTGTGTATCACTGTTAACGCATATCTAACATCCTTGGAAGAGCACACCAGAGATGGAGCACAGCAGGACTGAATTCAAGCTTGTGAATAAACTGTTTTTTTTTCCTTTTTTCTGAGTTTTTAGTCTTCTGACTGGTTTGATGCAACCCGCCGAAAGTTCCTCTCCTCTGCCAACCTCTTCATCTCAGAGTAGCACCTGCAACCTACGTCCTCAATACAGCACCATCCATTACCATGAAAGTTATGCCCTGATGTCTTAACAGATGTCTTATCATCCTGACCAATCTTCTTGTCAGTGTCTTCCATGTATTCCATCTCAAATGCTTCTATTCTCTTCTGTTCCGGTTCTCCCATAGTCCAAGTTCAACTACCACACAATGCTGTGCTCCAAACGAACATTCTCAGAAATTTCTTCCACAAATTAAGACCTATGTTTGATGACAGTAGACTTATTTCTCCAATGAACACCCATTTTCCCGGTAATAGTATGCTTATGTCCACCTTGCTCCTTCCTTCATGTGTTATTTTGCTGCCTAGGCAGCAGAATTCCTTACTTCATCTACCTCATGGTGACCAATTCTAATGTTACTTTCGTATTTCTTAGATTTACTCTCAATCCACATTTTGTACTCATTAGACTGCTCATTCCATCGACCAGATCCAGTAATTCTTCTTCATTTTCACTGAGGATAGCAATGTCACGAGCGAATCTTCACATCGACATCATTTCGCCTTGAATTTTAATTCCACTCTTGAACCTCTCTTTTATTTCCGTCATAGCTTCGTCGATGTATAGATTGAACAGTAGAGGCGAAAGACTACATCCCTCTCATACACCCTTTTTAATCTGAGCACTTCGTTCCTGGTCTTTCACTCTTATAGTCCCCTTTCGACTCTTGTACATATTGTATATTACACTCCTTTTCCTATTGCATACCCCTGTTTTCCACAGAATTTCGAACACTGAGCCGTGGTAAAAATTGCTGTTTTGTAGAGCGCGCCGCAGCGCGTAGTGTGAAACAGTCGCCCTCCGCTTCTGGCGGTGGCGCCGCTGTGGCAATCGCAGCTTTGGTGTCTCCCTCCGGTGGGAAAAGGGAAAGGTTACCTGTTCACGTGCATTTAAGGGGCGCTGTGAGCTCGCCAGTCGGTCAGTCTGGGTCAGTCTCTCGTCCCCAGCTTGCTAGTCTGTCTCTCGTCCGCAGTTGTTAGGCAGTTAGTGTCTGTCTGTCGTTCCGAGTGCTAGTATGTCTGTCGTTCGGATCAACCTTTAAAACCGGCAAAATGAGAGTCTTTCCACTCCGCCAGTAAGAGAACTCAGCGAGTGGTCGCCCGGTCGGGGCTTAGTTCCTACATCTGAGTCTGCGTGTTAGGCCGCCAGTCTGCTCAAGTTTGCTCAGGCAATGGTCATTGGCGGTTGGATCTATCGGTTGGTCGATCGCGCAATGAGACCCAAGATGACTTGTCCTTCTTGAGCGTCGGCGCATGTGAGGTCGCCACGTTAGTCCAGTGGGCCGCGCCGTATAGCGAGGGGTAGTGACTTCGCAG
Source organism: Schistocerca serialis cubense (assembly GCF_023864345.2). Lineage (NCBI taxonomy): Eukaryota > Metazoa > Arthropoda > Insecta > Orthoptera > Acrididae > Schistocerca > Schistocerca serialis. The sequence continues at coordinate 392,957,467 of NC_064641.1, read as the reverse complement.
TCGACACGAGAGCAACAGGAGTCAACCCACATCAGTCTGGCCGGTGCGAGCTGCGACGCCGTGAGACGGGAGATCGGCGCGCCTTCCTGCGTCCGTTGAAGCGGCTGGCAGAGGACGGTTCGGGAGGGCGAGTTGGGGATGATGCGCCAGGTCTACTCTAGAAATCGCAGTTTATTAGAAGTTAAGAGATTGGTGATATGTTGTTTGATTTCCTCTTGTTAAATTTTACTTGTTTTCTTGGTGAGGTCACCAGCCGTTTTGCTTTGGGGGTCGTCCCACCATTCTTCTCCGTTTGCCCACCCGCGGGAACGTGGTTGTTTATAAATTGGGTGGTCCGTTTTTCCCTTGTGGAGTAGGGGCGGGTTAGAGCAACCTGCGGTTCGGGTTGTTCGGTAATCTCCCTATCAATCTACCGTACGTTAGCAGCTGCCTCTGTCATGTTTGTCGGATTTGGTGTGTAACGAATTTATTGCTTGGAGTGTAGCGCCTAATACCTGAAATATGTTTTGATCTTTGGAAAACTTTGATTTTATTGCCTATGATCTTGAGAAGCGGTATCTGTGTACTGCAGAGCATCTTAACTATTGTTTGGCCAACCTTTTAGAATTTTATATATGATAGCATTTCATGGGCTTTTATATAAATGATCATTTTAGTATATAAAGTTGTCACCCTTTCACCGTAAGACTTTTCTTAGAATTTAAAAGCAAGTTGCACCTTCAGTGGCAAGGTTAATATTTTAATTGTCAGTGTTTTGTACCATTTCCATCCCTCCTACAGGGATGCATAGTTTGTGTACTTGTGTAAATTATTAAAACTCTTAGTTTAAAGTTATCTGGTGTGTTACAGATTTGCACCAGTGTAGTCTTTCAGAGGCTGTTGTGAGCGGTCGTAACTACGGCCGTGTCAAAAGGGAGCGGCAAGGTTCTCTGCACAAAAGCTCATACAGTCAAAACTTGTTTCTTTCTGCCTCTGAATAAATTGTAACTTTGATATTTAGAGGGTGCTTTCTGATTATAATTTTAAATCTGTTTCTTTTAAAAAATGCTTTTAGGCACTGTTAAACTGAATAAAATTCCCATTTGTTAAAAGGAATTTGGTTATGATTTCATCAGTCACTCCCTGGCAACTACTTCCATGCTTACATAGTGTGATTAAATGTGTTAATGTTCTTGATGAATCGCTAGTAAGTAAAATAAATTCTTAAGAATTTTCTTTGAAAATAAATCACAGTTCAAACACCTTGCACCATTTGACATTGTTGAACACTTTTTTCGGGTCGAGAGATCTTGTGCATGTGTCTTGGTTTTTCTTTAGTCTTGCTTCCATTATCAACAGCAGCGTCAGAATTACTTCTCCGGTGTCTTTACCTTTCTTGAAACCAATGTAACAGGTCTTCAATTAGTGTTTCCATACTGTTGCCTTAAACAAGTACCGTGAGTGAGCCGGCCGAAGTGGCCGCGCGGTTCTGGCGCTTCAGTCTAGAACCGCGAGACCGCTACGGTCGCAGGTTCGAATCCTGCCTCGGGCATGGATGTGTGTGATGTCCTTAGGTTAGTTAGGTTTAACTAGTTTTAAGTTCTAGGGGACTAATGACCTCAGCAGTTGAGTCCCTTAGTGCTCAGAGCCATTGAACCATTTTTGAACCGTGAGTGAATCGAACAATTTTGTTTCCAAATTATACGCACAGCCTACTTCGTCGACATTTACACTGGTGTGTAGGTATTTTTACGGCAATGATAACTACATGTAAGAAATAAATCAAACTGCAGAAGTGTGCAAAGAGCCATCGGAGACCACAGCTCACTTTTACCAAAATACTCGAAAAATGTCTCTGAAGAACCTCTGAAGTTTGAGTTCAGTTTCACCTTCCATTATGTAAAATTGATTTTAGTACTTGTGACCAAGTTCTTCGCAGGTGAGCAGTGTCTTTCTAACAATTCGCTTATTTCTTCGAAAGCATTACACACGCTCACACACACATACACACACACAGACAGACACACACACACAGAAGCACTACACATTACATCGGTCTGAGGGAGTAACGAGACTGCTCATGTTGCTTACCATTACGCCGCGTATTATTGCGCTACTGCTTTTAGATCTTTGATGATGTCTGTAGAGCGTGACAAGTTCAAGAAATCCTGTACGAGGCCTCACAGCCAAAGCCACACTTGTTTTGCCAGCAGTGGCTGCAGCGTCTTCTCCAATGTTCCTCGCCCGACTGGCCAAAGTGCGTCCGACCTTATAAGGCAGAAAAACACCCATCCCGACAGTTTGATATCGCTAAGCTGCGACACAAGAGACGATGCTACTTCCAGTGAGTTGAGATGGAACACGGCACGATCAACTGTTGGATGGGCTGAGGACTTACAGGCGGATTACCACGACTAGCTTGCTGTGTTATAGCGGTGGTTTAAAGTTACCAAATTAACTATTTATTTGCTTGCAGATACGTCTGTGGAGTCCTCCTCCAGTCCACTGAAATCTATGCGCAACCGTACCGCAGCACGCCGCTAGGGGATTCAAATCCTGACGTTTAATTTCGTTCTTCATATTAGATGATCCAGGAAAGTATGCGCCTGAGTTATTCATGATCTAAATAATGAAAACTGCACCAGTTACTTATGTTTTGATGCTTAGCACAACGTATTTCGAGAATTAATTCTCATTTTAAAGTGCATTTACTCTGTGAAAATTACACTACCTATTCATGCTGTAGGTGCAAGGCATTAGAATACCACACTGCAATCGAAACAAATTTCTCAGAAGGAAGAATATGCAACACGGCAGTATACCGCCACTGGTCGCTTATTATTTTAAAGTAACTGTAGGCACAGAAAACTTACAGACCTTTGGATGAATTACACATCTCGAAACAAATAACAGCTAATTTTCCTAAAGCATGCGCTTATTACAAACTGGAAATACATAAATATTTCTATCTACATTACTACTTGCTGTTCAACATTTCCTATTAAGGTAAAAGTCAGGTTGTAGACTACCCCAGCCCCTTGCATTTTTCGTAGTTTACGTAAATGTATCAAAATATTCACCACGATCTAATGTGAGTTCTCTGAATTTACCCTGGAATTTTAGTTTTTTATGAAAAAATGGAAAAATGCGTGATGTATAGCCCGAACATAAACATTAGGTTACACGACAGGTCAGACTGTTACCACATCCATTATTTCGCATTCAGATTCGTTGGCTTCGCCAACTCATAACGTGGAGTATCACTTCCCAACGTAACCTATAATTCGGGCTAGCTACGCATCAGTCTGTCAACACAACCAGTGCTTCATTAGGGGGTGCAATACCACACGCCAGACCCTTTTAATTCATCACAGTTTCGTTTAAATTGGGAAACAAGATTTTGTACGAATCGCTTTCCAACACCTCAATTTCAGCAACGACATTTATTAGGAGATGCAAGCTTTTCCAGTGAATTTTCAAATTGTATTCATGTGTATGCTACAGAAAAATATTTCGACAATTTGAAAGGTGAGGGATCACAGTCACATGACCGTAGCGAGACCTATCAGTTTTCTCGGCAGTTGAAAGTCCCTTACGATGTTAGCTCCAGACGCCCGTGTATTTGCCATTTTAGTTTCTCTGCCGGAGTTCCAAGGTACCGTGGCGTGCGGATTTCAGTGTGTACCATGACTACATATATATCTGTTTTTTTCAAACTACGATATGGTAGGGACAGCGCTTGTTGTGAACGGACACAAGGTGGATTGGCTGCTGTCCCTGAACAGCTGGGAGCTGCATTGGCTACCGTCGACATGCACGAGGCCCTATCCAGTGTTGATGATAACTTGGACCAGCACGGGTTGCCTGTTGTGTTGAGCCAGTAGCCGATTTTTCTGCCCAGTCCAGACAAGTCCAGAGGGTGGGTACGCTTGTCATTGTGATCTCCAATGTCAGGCGGGTGATGGAGCCCCTCAGGGAAACAGCAGGCAATGTGGGAAAGAATGCCTGTGTGCCTCGGTCAGGTTGCCGGGGATATTGTCGGTGATGTGGAGCATACCCTGCTGGATGTTGTTGAGCGCACTGAATGCAACCGGCTGCACATGTCGGCACTAATGACGCCAGCCACTAGGGTTGTGAAGGCATCCTCGGCTCCTTTCAGCTGATGGATGATTTGGTGAAGGCAAGTAGCACATCACGCAGGGTGCAGGCTAAGCCGTCTACATGTAGCATGATACCCAGTTTGTCGTGGTCCTCTGGTCTGATGCTGAGTGGACTGTCCAAACCGGAGGCTCAGTCCACTTTGCGACGGTTTCGGATGCGAATTTCCCGACGTCCACTATCGGGTGCAGAATTGTAGGATTCCTCTTAACAAGTCAGGCGTGCACTACACACAGGAAGTGACTACTATGGTAGCGGAGTACATGCGGCGTGCATATGGGGTCTTTTAGCTTAGAGGAACCCGTCTTTGGGATCAAAGACGATTTGCTGATAAATTTGCCACAATGTCCTTAGAGAATGTTTGTCGTAGATCCGAGATAGAAAATTTCATATGATTTTAGTAAACTGCACTAGTACCCAAGGAAAGGTTCCACAATTAGAATCGCTTACTGAAGGTTGTACTTCACAGATAGTATTAGGAACAGAAAGTTGGTTGAAACCGGACGTTAATGACAACGAAATCCTAAGTTCAGATTGGAAAATTCATCGTAAGGATAGTAGTTGCCAATGGTCCAAATGGCTCTGAGCACTATGGGACTTAACTTCTAAGGTCATCAGTCCCCTAGAACTTAGAACTTCGTAAACCTAACTAACGTAAGGACATCACACACATCCACGCACGATGCAGGATTCGAACCTGCGACCGTACGGTCGCGCGGTTCCAGACTGTAGCGCCTAGAACCTCTCGGCCACCCCGGCCGGCTTGCCAATGGTGGCGCTGTGTTTATTGCAATAATGAATTTGATAAAATCTAGCGAGGTTATCATGGATTCCGATCGTGAATTAATCTGGGTAAAGTTAAATATCAAAGGTCGGTCTACATTGGTAGTCGGTTGCTTTTATAGACCGCCTGGGTCAGGAGCTGTAGCGGTAGAGGGCTTCAAACAGAACTCACAGAGCATCGTTACTAATTGTCCTGATCATGCCGTTGTAACCGGGAACGACTTCAACTTACAAGGTATAGATTGGGAGTGTCATGCTATCGGAACTGGTGCCAGAGGCAAGGATTCGTGTGATATTGTTCTCGATGTCTTGTCAGAAAATTACTTTGAGCAGATAGTTAAAGAACCAACTCGTGAGCGTAACGTCTTAGAGCTCCTGACAACGAACAGACCTGAAATTGTCGAATCAGTTAGCGTAGAGGAAGGTATAAGTAATCATAAGGCTGTGATAGCATCTATGACAACAGGTCTTACAAAGAATGTTAACAAAGATAGGAAGATATTTTTGCTTAGCGAGAGTGACAGGATACAAATTTCAGAGTATCTGAGCAGTCAGCATCAAATATACGGTGATAAGGACGAAGGTGTCGAGAACAAATGGAAAAAATTCAAAGGCATGTCGTAGACAAGTATGTTCCGAGCAAATTCTTAAGGGTTGGGAAAATGTCCACCATGGTTAAATAGTCGCGTTAGAAAACTGTTACGTAAACAAAGACAACATCATCTCAGATTCAAGAGGAGGAAAAACCTAGCTCACAAACAAAAGCTGAACGAAGCGAAAATGAGTGCTAGGAGGGCAATGATAGAGGCGTTCAATGACCTTGGAAGTAAAACTTTGTCAACCGATCTGAGTAAAAACCCTACGAGATTTTCGTCATATGTAAAATCAGTAAATGGGTCAAAATCAACTATTCATTCACTCAGTGTCCATGCTGGCACCGAGAAAGAAGATAACAGAGAGAAGGCCGAAATAGTGAATTCGGTCTTCCGAAATTGTTTTACCGCGGAAAATCGTAATACGGTCTCTCCTTTCAGTTGTCGTACGAACGTTGAAGTGTCATAAATTGAGATAACCGACTGCGGAATAGAAAAACAACTGCAACTGCTCAATGGTGGAAAGGTGTGAGGACCAGATGAGATACCTATAAGATTCTACAAAGCTTACGCGTAAGGACTTTGTCTCCTTCAAACAGTAATTTATCGTAGATCGCTTGAGCAACGAGGGATACCTAGCGACTGGAAGTAAGCGCAGGTCACTGTCGTTTAAAAGAAGGGCCCTAGGACAGATGCACACAATTACAGATCTATATCGTTGATTTCAATCCGTTGTAGAATTATGGAACACGTTCCATGGTCAAAAATTACGTCGTTTTCGGAGAATGAAAATGTCTATAAAAATCTCGCTTTGTTCCTGCATGAGATTCACAGCGCCGTAGACAATGGTGTTCAGGTTGTTGCTGTGGTCCTTGACCTCAGGAAGGCATTTTACACCATCCAGCACTGCCGTTCAGTGAAAAAAAAAACGAGCTTATCGAGTATCGGAGTAGATTTGCGACTCAATTCACGACTTGCTTGCAGATAGAACTCAACACGTCACTCTTAAAGGAACAAAATCGAGTGATGTAAAGGTAATTTTCGGAATACCCCAACTACGTGTGACAGGACCGTTACTGTTTACAATACATTTAAATGATCTAGCAGAAAGAGGCGGATGCTGTTTAAGGCTGATCGCAGATGATGCGGTTGTCTGTAACAAAGTAACAACGCCAGAAGATGGTAGTGACTTGAAGAACGACCTCCAGAGAATTAATGGTGCAGGCTCTGGCAGTTAACTCGAAACGTAAATAAATGTAACACATTGCGCATACACAGGAAACGAAATCCACTACTGTGCAGCTACACTACTGATAACTGACTGCTGGAAACAGAATTTACCGTAAAATATCGAATAGTAACTATCCAGAGCGACCTTAAGTGAAATGACCGCATAAAACAAACAGCGAGAAAAGTAGGAGACAGACTCAGATTCATCTTAACGAAATTTAACTCATCCACGAAGGAAGTGGCTTTTAAAGCGCTTGGACTGATGACCACAGTAGTTAAGTCCCATAGTACTCAGAGCCATTTAAAGCGCTTGTCCGACCGATTCTTGAGTACTGTTCATCTACATGGGATCCGCGCCAGGTAGGACTGACAGAAGAGGTAGAGAAGATCCAACGCAGAGCGGCGCGTTTCGTCACGAGATCGTTTAGCCGGCACAAGAGTGTTATGGAGATGCTCAACAAACTCCATTGGCAGACGTTACAAGAGAGGCATTGTTCATCACGGACATTTAGAGACAGCGCTTTCCCCGAAGAGCCGGACAATATTTTACTTCCCCCCATATACGTCTCGCGTAATGACCATGAGGAGAAAATTCGAGAAATTAGAGCCAATACAGAGGTTTACCGACATTTATTCTTCCCTTCGCGCTTTTCGTGAGTGGAACAGTGTTGGGACCTCAGTTAGTGGTACAAAAAGTATCCTCCGCCACACACCATCTGGTGACTTGCGGAGTATGATATAGTTGTAACTGCAAACAAACAAAAAATTACTAACTGTACAAAATATTTAATAATCGTTCTAGTCAATAGTCAACAGTTTGAATCAAAACCTTATTGGTACCGATAAATTTGTATAAGGCCACCTCCGTAGCCGAGTGGTCAACGGGAGAGGCCCTCATGTGGGGGACCCGTGTTCGATTCCTCGGTGCTGCCGGCGATTTTTCCCTGATAGATGAGTGGACAAGGGTGCACTCAGCCTCGTCATGCCAATTGAGGAGTTATCAGATTGAGAGTTAGTGGCTCCAAGAGCAAAACGTCGACAACGGCCGGGATTGCAGTGTGCTGACCACATACCTCTCCACAGCGCATTCGATGATGAATGCTGAGCATAGTGCGGCTGTCCATCGGCTATGGTGTGGACTTACGGGCCTGATCGCGAGGTTCCCCTCTCTCCTCTTTTTAAGAAGAATTATCCATGAAAGTTGGTGTTCTTAGACAACTGCATCACAAGCAGCTACAGGAAATAAGCAAAGATGAAACCTAGTGAATTATCATATCGTTACTTTATCCATGTTGTATGTTATGACACCGAAGCCATGAATGATAGTTGGGGAATAACACAACTAGCCACAAATACTTTTTAAATGTTTTATTTTAGTGACATAACCCGTTTCGAGCTACTATGCCTATCTTCAGATGGCTGATATTTTTCGTTACACACGTGTTTTGACAAAGAGCATGTTGTCTGCTCCACACTGCATAAGAATATTTGAGTATTTAGTGGCACTTTATAAGTTGTTTGATTAATAAAAATAACTAAAGTGCTTGCATTTTTAATATGTAATGCAAAACAGTTGCGTGGAATTTAAGTAAGTGAACACAAATATTTTGCGTCATATTCAAATAACGCAAGCAGTTTAGCGCATTATTACTAATGAAACAACTTATAAAGTGGTACTAACTACCCAAATATTCTCGTGCAGTGTGGCACAGTAGACATGCTGTTGGTCAAAGCATCTATGTACCGCATAATATTAGCTATCTAGCCATCTGGAATCGAAAATATTAGCCCGAAACCAGTTATGGCAGTAAAATAAAACTTTTAAAAAGTATTTGTGGCTAGTTGCGTCATTCACCAGCTATAATTATTACATCACTAAAGAGTAAAGATTACCATAGGGCCGACCACTGGTGGCCGAGCGGTTCTAGGCGCTTCAGTCTGGAACCGCGCGACCGCTACAGTCGCAGGTTCGAATCCTGCCTCGGGCATGGATGTGTGTGATGTCCTTAGGTTAGTTAGGTTTAAGTAGTTCTAAGTTCTAGGGGACTGATGACCTGAGATGTTAAGTCCCATAGTGCTCAGAGTCATTTGAACCATTTGAACTACCATAGGTATGATGACAAAAAATAGTTCAAATGGCTCTAAGCACTATGGGACTTAACATCCGAGGTCATCAGTCCCCTAGACTTAGAACTACCTAAACCTAACTAACCTAAGGACATGACATACATCCATGCCCGAGGCAGGATTCGAACCTGCGACTGTAGCGGTCGCGCGGTTCCAGACTGAAGCGCCTAGAACCGCTCGGCCACCAGTGGCCGGCCCTATGGTAGGTTTAGGTAGTTCTAGGTCTAGGGGACTGATGACCTCGGATGTTAAGTCCCATAGTGCTCAGAGTCATTTGAACCATTTGAACTACCATAGGTATGATGACAAAAAATAGTTCAAATGGCTCTAAGCACTATGGGACTTAACATCCGAGGTCATCAGTCCCCTAGACTTAGAACTACCTAAACCTAACTAACCTAAGGACATAACATACATCCATGCCCGAGGCAGGATTCGAACCCGCGACCGTAGCAGCAGCACTGTTCTGGACTGAAGCGTGAACCGCTCGGCCACACCGACCGGCGGTATGATGACATTTCAAGCAGGATCACGAATACCTGTGGTCGGTATATTAGTTCTGCAACCAGTCACATGTGTAACGCATCTTTCTGGTATGGTCGGTTTGGTGGCAAAATGAAATATACTTTACTGAATCAATTTTATAAGAAGAGTGAAAGAGATAATATAAACAGTAAACAGCCAATTTTGTTAGTACCATTATTTTACAAACGTTTTTCAGAAAAACAGTGTGTAAAGAGCAGTCGCACATCCCAGTACATTTAAGTTGCTGTCAGTCACAGTTTGCCTCCAGAAAAATGTATCCACAGAAAATACAATTTATTCTGTGTGTGCGAGACACTATGCACGCTAAATGGTAGGTCGGGCACAGTACGTATTTTCTTTGATTTAACAAAAGTATTTGATTGTGTGGATCATGCGGTACTTTCGAATTAGTTGGATATTACGGAATTAGGGAAAAAGCTCAATAATGGTTCAGTTCATATTTGCACAGTGGGAAGCGGAAGACTGTCGTCTAGTGAAACAGGGAAGAGGTTCAAATCACACTAGGCTCATGTGAAGTGGGGGCCGCCACAGGATTTTGTTCTGGGTCTGTTGCATTTCTTGATAGTTACCAAAGACTCGCCACCGAACGTTAAGGATGACTAAAAAATTCACTTTTTTCCCATCACAAACCTGTCACTGTGAAAGACGTGGGGCGTAACATTAATGATGTAGCTAATTTGACAGTCAGTGACGACAGCGCGTGGAGTAAATGCAATGGCACACAATGCATACAGTCACTGACGCGAAAGTCTGGTAAAAGCGTAATTTTGCTGTCCCAAGGCGATCAAATACCAGTAAAATCGAGCACCTTAAGTTCTTAGGACTGACGGTAGAAGGAAGGCTTTCTTGGAAGTATCACGTTTAGATCTTGTGCAGAAACTGAATACTGCTATCTTCACTACTAGTTCTTCAGTGTCTCTCGCATTAAAGCAAAAATACTTGTTTACTTTGCTTCTTTTCATTCTACTATACGGTAGGGCGGTATATTATTGCGCAACTCTGTGCAGTCACCAAAAATATTCTTAGTCCGGAAATGGGCGGTCAGGCTTGTGGTAGGGCAGTGGTTCCCAACCATTCAGAGACCATTACCGCGGAGTTAGCGCCTAAGTAAACTTTAGAATGAGATACAATTTTGTTTGAACATTTTGAGTTTTGAAATGATAAAACATAAAAGATGTTTAGTTTTTATACGTCTTTTATTAAGACTCAAACTAACGAGCGATGCGGAAATTGGTACTGCTTATCTGTAACCCTTTTTTTATAAAACGATGAAGCAGTTGCCAGTGCGTCGCAAGTGCAGCTGACAACTCGTCCTCAGAAATGAAAGTTAACTATCTACTCTGAGGGTAGACACTTGTCACTAAACATGCTTTCTCTGCACCACTGGTCGCCCTAGCGACATTTGCTTCACCTACACCCGGCACTTCCATTTAAAATCAACATAATTAAAGATTTGATGTTACCAGCCACAGTTTTTTTATATCCACGAAGTGTTCCGAATTTTTAAACCTCCATCACGAGATGGATTTACACGTATTATGTTACGATTTTGGGGTAACTTGTGGCACAGTATCCAGTGGTCATAGATTCCTGTAAACTGTCATGACAAGTTACTCCAAATCGTAACACAATATACACATATGTCAAAGAAGCACACGTAAATCCACCTGACGATGGAGGTTCAAACCTCTGTAATGCGCCGTGGATATAAATAATGACTGTCGACAGTAAAATTGTTGTTTCATTCGATATCAGTAACAGTCACGATAAACCTAAGCTAAAATCTTTACATTTAAAGTGAAAAAGTGTACACTACACTTCCTGTTCGTAAATGTGTTAATTCTGAAATGGCAGAAGGTGGAAGATTAATACTGTCAATACTTTTTAACTGACTATTAAGTCGTCCTTATATACGCAAGGTGTCTGTTATTTCTGACGTATCCGAAAGAGCAGCACTATGCATCCATACAACTGATTCGCCTCGATGGGCAATGAATCCACAACTTTCTGTGCGGATACACATTTACGTTCGACCTGCAGCAGTAATCTAAAATTAGCGAGCGTGGAGGAGTGGACGAGGACTGCGGATAGGTGGCAGCTAGGAGGAAGTGGGAGTCGGCCGGTAGCGTTCCGAAATATTCCGTGCATTTGCGATCATCACTGCGTCGGAGTGGCGCAGTGGATAACACCACTGCCAAGTAAGCAGGAGGTCCTGCGTCAGAATACGAGTCCCATACACATATTTACTCGTCGCCGCTGATTACGTATAAAGTCCTAATGCGGCTGATGCCATTACTTCGTTCTGTTTCCTTTCTCTCCCTCCATCTTCAGGTCACATAATAGTCATTACATAGTTACTGTTGTGTTGCCAGTTATTTCATTTATTGTTGTGAAGCGAATTACGATGTAGATTTGTCCTGTAGCGTAAAAACTGGGAGAAGGCATTTTTATAAGATATTAAAGCATAAGTGACGCATATGTATGAATTTTACTGTCAGAGGTGTGTGGTACAAAGTAGTGCGTGGACTATGTAAAAAAAGTTTTCACACATTTGTTTCCACCACGTAGTGTCACGCACGAATACCAGTATTCGAAATTTAAAAAAAGTAATTATTGGTTGCTTAGGTAATCAATTCCAATCAGAGCCTATAGCAACGATCCTTAAAAAAGAATTTTTTGTGACCGAAAGACAATTATCCATCACATTTTTCTCTTAGTTTCTTTTTAGCCCTCAGAGGGTAATTAGCCCAGGTTGGGAACCACTGGTGTAGGCCGTTGTTCACGTACTTCGGAATTCTATCTCTGCCGTCCCTAAACGTGTGTTGCATCTGCGGATTTTTTTTTTTTTTTCAAAATATTGACTCATGAAGAAGAAATCCCAACATTCTTTCCGTGAAAAGTAGACGGAAAAACGATATGTAGTTGGATAACACTTCCTTAAGCACTGTACAGAAATAACACTTCCTTAAGCATTGTGCAGGAAAGTGTGCACTATTCGGCAGGTTTAATCTGAATAAGCTTCCAGCAGCAATGAAAAATGTGATAAACCCCATGTACTGAAATCCAAATTGAAATGTTTCCTTGTGGCACAGTCCTTCTATTCTGTACAGGAGTCCCACGCAGTAACTGAGAAGATTTGTTGGTACAGTGTTATTTAGTCGTACATTTTATCATAACTTTTTTCGAGCTTTTTAAAATTCTCTAATTATTTTAGTAATCAATTTCCTGATAAGCGTTCTGCAGACAATGTACTGAATCGTTTCATGACCAAGTACACTGGTCCGAAGTAACCTCATAGATAAATAATAGCAATTATTATTATACTACTAATAATAAAACAGTGAAACCACTGTGTCTGTCTGAAAACAGTAATCCCCAAAACAACAGGACGATTTTTCATGTGGTTTTCACAGTCACCTTGAGCTTAGCTCGGGGCAATGTATGGGCTTTATTTCATCAAAATCAGGTCACGCAGAAAAGATATCGCAATTTAAAGTGTTGCCTAACTCGCTTCTACTTGTTTATATTTTTGAACACGACAAACTCCAAAATTATAAGATGAATTTTTGTGGGCTTTTCAGAGGTAACTTGAGGATAGGTTGAGGCAACATAAAGACTTTGTTTCATCAAAATTGGATCACGGAAGAAAGAAATACGGCAATTTAAAATTTTAGGAATCTGCCCAGCTTATTTGTTCGCATGTTTACCTTGGTGACAGTGTACTACACGAAAGAATCATTACGTGATGCAGTTAGTTTCATAGTACACCAAAGAAGCAATAGATGGCGCTGTTAGTGTTTTTACTTCAGTGACAGAAATATTTTCGGAAATTTACGTCACTGACAAACGAAGCCCCGCACTCTTGCTTTTACGAATACAACCTAACATTGGATTTACTAGGCTATGGCTTTAACTGATTTCACTTTGCGTGTTAAAAACTTAACGAAATTTCCCTGCTTCCCTCGATAGATTTCGTTCATATTTGGCTTCTTAGCTAAAAAACTAATCTAATGAAAAAGTGATGCTATAAGAGTTCTGTACCTCAGTCAGTCAAAACGGAAAGCGACGGTATGCAAAGCCCCTTCTTTAACTTCCGTTGTGAATCACGAGTATAGAGCTAGTTATTAATATTAAGAGGAGTATAAATGGCCATTTTGTTAAAAAAAAACTTCCATTTTTATTTTTTTATGTATGTCTTATTTGGAATTTGCTGATTAATTTGGTGTACGATATATTAAAATTGGTTGATTAGAGATATATTTTATCTAACTAGTTGAATAGGACATTTTTAGGATTTCAAAATCTATTGGTCACTTAAAAAGTAATACCTCAAGAAGTGTAACGTCTACAAGGTTGTGGTACGATTTAAATCTAGTGGAAACCTTGCCGCATAAGTTAGTAGGAGTGGCATAACAACTGTGATCTTTGTTTGCGTTGTGCATGCTATATATTTTTGGTATAACGGAGGAAGCAGGAGGTGTTTAAGATACCGCTGTCTGGTGGCAAGACTATTAGAAGCCGTCTGCTGGACAATACTATCCGAATTCTATCACAGTACTTTGATCAAGCTATAAGAAGTCTCGAAAATAAAGTAAATAGCATGAAAATGGCTGTGCGGGGAACCTATTTCCATAAAATATCAACAGATGATAAGCCGATCCACAGCCTTCGTTCAGGCGAGTGGCGCAGTTGTACAACTGCTGAATCTCCTGGAATTTTAGATCAGTTTCAGTTTCACCTACAAGAACTCTGTGTCTGAGGCTGTGAAGTTAGATACAAGGACAACTTACAAGGGAACCTCCCCATCGCACCCCCCTCAGATTTAGTTATAAGTTGGCACAGTGGATATATGGTTCAAATGGCTCTGAGCACTATGCGACTTAATTTCTGAGGTCATCAGTCGCCTAGAACTTAGAACTAATTAAACCTAACTAACCTAAGGACATCACACACATCCATGCCCGAGGCAGGATTCGAACCTGCGACCGTAGCAGTCGCGCGGTTCCGGACTGAGCGCCTTAACCGCGAGACCACCGCGGCCGGCGGCACAGTGGATAGGCCTTGATAAACTGAACACAGATCAATTGAGAAAACAGGAAGAAGTTGTGTGGAAATGTGAAAAAAATAAGCAAAATATACAAACTGAGCAGTCCATGGGCGACATGGGCAACATAATGGAGAACGTGAGCTCAGGAGCGCTGTGGCCCCGTGGTAGCGTGAGCAGCTGCAGAACGAGAGGTCCTTGGTTCAAGTCTTCCCTCGAGTGAAAATTTACTTTCTTTATTTTTGCATAGTTATTATCTGTCCGTTCGTTCATTGATGTCTCTGTTCACTGTAATAAGTTTAGTGTCTGTGTTTTGCGACCGCATCGCAAAACCGTGCGATTAGTAGACGAAAGGACGTGCCTCTCCAATGGGAACCGAAAACATTTGATCGCAAGGTCATAGGGCAACCGATTCCTCCACAGGAAAACACATCTGATATATTCTATACGACACTGGTGACGGCATGTGCGTCACATGACAGGAATATGTTGTCGACCCACCTAACTTGTATACTTGGTGAATGGGTAAAAAGATTCTTCTACCTTGCCCGATTTAGGTTTTCTTGTGGATGTGATAATCACTCCCAAAAAAGTGATGAAAACACAAGAGTTTGTCACATAAACTGAAAATAAAAAATTAAACTCTTCACTCGATGGAAGATTTGAACCAAGGACCTTTTTTTTTTTTTAATTATAAACTGAAAATAAAAAATAAAAAATTTTCACTCTATGGGAGATTTGAACCAAGGACCTTTTTTTTATTTTTTTTTTATTTTTTATTTTAAGAAGGTGGGGGAGGGCGCGGAAGGCAGAGCGATCAGGGGTCGTAACCCGAGGCCTGGTCGCAGTGTCCCCCTCGTCCGTCAAGGAATCAGGGATGGGAAGGGGAAATCTTTTGTGGGAATTATTGTTTATTTATTTATTTGTATTTACTGTTTTAATACATTCTTAATGTGGTTTTACTTTATACCACAACAAAAATAAATGTATCTAGCACCGCATCGTGCTCTGAGAAAAAACCTTTCGTTCCGCAGCTACTCACGTTACCACGAGACCACGGCGCTCTTGCGGTCCCAGTGTCCTTGATGTTGCCTATCTTCCCATGAACTACTCAGTTTGTATATTTTGCTAATTTTTTTTTCACAGTTCTACACAACTTCTTCCTGTTTTCTCAATTGATCTGTGTTCAGTTTTTCAAGGCCTATCCACTGTGCCAACTTATAACTAAATCTGAGGGGGGGTGCGATGGGGAGGTTCTCTTGTTAGAGAAATCTGGCAGTCCATATGTACTGAAGAAGTGTCTGACAAGCAAAGCATAAAATGCGAATAAATCGTTCAACAATGTAGTGTGGACAAGGGTAGCTAAAATGTATTTTTGGGGTAGCATACATTGAAGCTCCGTGTGTATGATGCTGCCATTACATTTAATGATGGCAATACTGATAGCCTGAAAGTCTTGGAGGATGTGGAAGTGAAGACTGGTATTGGACAAGGAGCGAGTCGACAAGGCTGAGCTACAAGTCTAAAAATGTCCAAGGACGCAAGATCTTCGAAGAGAAAGGTGTAACGGATCATTTCCGGGTCGTGACGGTCGACGAGTGCTGGTCGCTATTGTGAGAGACAGTGCCAGTTTGCCGGTGTCCGTGGGACTGTGGCTATTCTCCAGTCTGGGGATACAGGGCAGGTTTCTCTTAATCCGGCTAACGGTTGCCGGGCTGGCCCGAATGGGTTATCTACCAAGGCGGGGGTGTATCCAACATAATGACTGATATTTCCTGGTACCCTTTGGGAACAAATTTCTGGAAGTGTCGGCACGCCGCAGCACTTTACGAGTGTACTCTGAGCGTTAGCAGGAAATGGCCAGCCATTACGATCACGTTTTTGCTCTGGAGGCTGACTGGCCGAAATATCAGCATGTGAAAACAATGTCGTGGAGCTGTAGTCAGCTCACGAATTCGAGGAATCTGTCGGCGGATGTGGTAGGATGCAGACGGCGAGTTGAGTCCTCTGGGATGGAGGTAGTGTGAAAGCGTATCTTGGAAGTTCTCTGTCAGTGACAGTAAGATTGTTTCTCTAGATATCGAAAGTTCAGAAGTGTCCGGAAGTGCGTTCCTTCTCGCGTGCGTGGGAAACACCTTAGTC
Source organism: Schistocerca serialis cubense (assembly GCF_023864345.2). Lineage (NCBI taxonomy): Eukaryota > Metazoa > Arthropoda > Insecta > Orthoptera > Acrididae > Schistocerca > Schistocerca serialis. Next base: position 392,940,865 of record NC_064641.1, on the reverse strand, counting down.
AATTCCCGGCTTTCGAGATGGGGGTTTGATGTTAGCAAGTGAACAAAGGCTGTTAACTAAGAGGTGTCCCAACAGAGCGTGGAGCAACGGGCTAGCTGGAGACGTCTGATGGACAGAGAGGACGGCTAGGGATAGTAGAAGAGACTAAACTGTATTTTGCTTCAGTAGAAATCTAAAGTGTGTACGCGTATGCGATTACCTTCTTTGACTTTAATCTGTGATCTGTTTACAGAGGAGGCGGTAGAAACCGGTTGGTGACGGTGCAGAGACTGATTGCAGTGTTTGTTGTTGGACTTGGAAGCATTTAGAGAGTAGTCAAACTGGTGCATGGTATGGAGTAGCTGTACAGTGAAAGTTAATGTGTTAAGCATGTCTCGCGGGGCTAAGCGAGTGTGGTTTGATCCTTACTTGGCTTTATAGCGCAGGTTTAGTAGGGCCTAGAAATTGCCCAGACCCGCCAACAGACGTCTGGGAGGATGTCTAAGGGGCAATACTTCGCTCACAGCTCGTGGACTCTGGCTGCAGCCACGACAGGACTTGACCAGACCGTACGAGGGGGAACGTTTCAGAGAATGCATTTGGACAATAACCAAGATGCTGAAGACTACAGTCTGCCACGTTTCTGGTGTTGTTTGTGCTAAAATGTGAGTTTTAATTTAATTTTCAATTACGATTTTTGAAAGAAAAATACTTTCTCAGACCAATGACCAGTTTTCTCGGAAGTATATAGGACCGACTTACGATTTTTATACAGTTAATTTATAACAACTGTACCTCTAGAATGGTAGAGATTGCTTGTAGACTTCCAGTAAAATGTACAAAAACGTAAGAAAAAATGTATTAAAAATACCTCAGAAAAAATTCTGTTTTAACTCCCAGAACATACCAAATTAGAAGAGTAAGTACGTGTAGCATGTATAAATACCCTGCAAAAGTTTTTATCAAGTTGCATTAAATAGTTCTTGAGGAAATGGTTCATGAAATTAGCTAATTTGTCATTAGCGGGATAGGGTACTCATACTCTCCTTAGTAATGATAGAGCTAATAAATAATTTTATTACGGAAAACGTGACATCGACAGTATACAGTATTGGATTAGTTCATAAGTTCGTAGCGTTTTTCCATAAGTTTAATGAACACAACAGACATACATAACAGAGATTTTAGTCACTAATAATAAACGCCCTTTCACTTTTTACAACAGTCTTCCAACGCTGGCGTAACTTTTCAATTCCACGGCTGTAGAAATCACGTGGGTTTAAAGCGAAGAACTCGTCGAACCATGTTCGGAGCGTATTTTCACCGGAAAGGAAATTCCTTGAAGGTTGCTCGATAGAGAGTGAAGAAAATCAGAGGGCGCAAGATCAGGTGAATAAGGTGGGTGCGGAATGACTTCCCAATCCAACTCCTGTATAGCGTTTTTTGTCAGTCTAGCAGAATGCGGGTGGGCGTCATCGTGGAACAGCATCACTTCACGCAGTCTCCCTGGTCGTTGTTCTTGGACTGCGTCTGAAGGACGTCTCAGGTGTTGACAGTAGATATCAACAGTAATGGTTCACCTCGGGGAAACAATTCGTAGTACACCACACCGTTGCTTTTCCACCAGATGCGTAACATTATCTTTTGTGGACGCGCGGATATTTGTACAGGGAGTTGTTGCTTTGTTTGGGCTCAGCCACTCCATTCTTTTAATTATGTTAGCTTAAATACACCATTTCTCGTCACCAGCAACGCTAAAGAATAGGAATAGTCGGTGTTCACGACCCAACTGATGACGAGCAACAAAGATGCACATATAGCCCTCCAGCTGCCTTTTTTTGTGATTTTGGCTTAGAACACGTACATCCAGTTTTGGAACCTCTCCCATTTCACGCAAATGTCGTACGATGGTGGAATGATCACAGTTCACGACATTTGCCCGTTCTCGAGTACCTGAGGTGGATAATAGAGGATTAGTGCATTTAAACGATGTTCATCAAACCCCGAAGGTCTTGCTGAATGTGGAGAGCCATTAATTTCAAAAAGACCCTGCTTAAAGCGAGAAAACTATTTTTTTGCAGTGCTCTGTCCAATGGAAATATCCCCACACATGGTGCAAATGCTTCTGGTTGCCTCCGCTGCTGTCACCCCACTAGTGAACTAAAACAAAAGAATATGTCGGAAATGTTCCATTTTCTCCTCATAGCACTTTGTAGGGTCCACAGTTCCACTCACTACTTCAAATGGCAAAATGACAATATGTAAACTCAAACAGCAAGACTGAACTACTCTCGTGCTCATAAATTAAGGATAATGGTGATACATGGTGAAAAAACGCTCTGGTGTGCGCTTTGCGGGTTTAAATCACCTCGGGGTATGACCGCGCGGTGCATTTGACCAGCGGTCGTCGCACGGTGGCGCTGGCAGCAGTCCACATACGGAGAGGTGTGTTGGTGCATGTCAGAGTACGGTGCATCGAGTAAGTGTGAACACGTTTTCAGACGTGCTAATGTTGACTGTGTTGAAAATGGCTCAAAGAACACATATTGATGTTATGAAGGGTAGAATACTAGGCCGACTGGAGGCTGGCCAAATACAGCAGGTCTTAGAACGGGGGCGTCCGTGTGCCACAAAGTGTCATCTTAAGATTATGGCAACGATTCCAGCAGACAGGAAAAATGTCTAGGCGCTACAGAACGGGACGTCCACAGTGTACAAAACCACAAGGAGATAGATATCTCACCACCAGTGCCCTCAAATGGCCACGAAGTACTGCAGGTAGGTTTTCTCGCGACCTTACCGCAGCCACTGGAACAGTTGTCTCCAGACACACAGTCTACAGACGACTGAACAGACACGGTTTATTCGCCCGGAGACCTGCAAGGTGCATTCCACTGATCCCTGGTCACAGGAGAGCCCGTAAAGCCGGGTGTCAAGAAAACAGTACATGGGTCAAATGGCTCTGAGCACTATGGGATTTAACATCTTAGGTCATCAGTCCCCTAGAACTTAGAACTACTTAAACCTAACTAACCTAAGGACATCACACACATCCACGCCCGAGGCAGGATTCGAACCTGCGACCGTAGCAGCCCCGCGGTTCCGGACTGCAGCGCTAGAACCGCACGGCCACCGCGGCCGGCAAAACAGTACATGGTCATTGGAATAGTGGTCCCAGGTTATGTTCACGGACGAGTCCAGGTATAGTCTGAACAATGAGTCCCGCAGGGTTTTCATCTGGCGTGAACCAGGAACCAGATACCAACCAAATGGTTCAAATGGCTCTGAGCACTATGGGACTTAACATCCGAGGTCATCAGTCCCCTAGAACTTAGAACTGCTTAAACCTAACGAACCTAAGGGCATCACACCCATCCATGCCCGAGGCAGAATTCGAACCTGCGACCGTAGCGGTCGCGCGGTTCCAGACTGAAGAGCCTAGAACCGCTCGGCTACAGAGGCCGGCAGATACCAACCCCTTAATGTCCTTGAAAGGGCTCTGTATGGAGGTCGTGGTTTGATGGTGTGAGGTGGGATTATGATTGGTCCACGTGCACCCCAGGTCATCGGGACGGCATTTTGCACCAGTATGCCCTTCTTTTCAGGGGTGCAGTGGGTCCCACCTTCCTCCTGATGGATGACAACCCACGGCCACACCGAGCTGCCATCGTGGAGGAGTACCTTGAAACAGAACATATCAGGCGAATGGAGAGGCCTGCCTGTTCTCCATACCTAAACCCCATCGAGCATGTCTGGGATGCTCTCGGTCGACGTATCGCTGCACGTCTTTAAACGCCTACGACACCTCAGGAGCTCCAACAGGCACTGGTGGAAGAATGGGAGGCTGTATCCCAGCAGCTGTTCGACCACCTGATCCAGAGTATGCCAACACGTTGTGCGGCCTGTGTACGTGTGCATGGTGATTATATCCCATACTGATGTCGGGATATATGCGCAGGAAAAAGTGGCGTTTTGTAGTACATGACGGTTTTCTTAACTTATCACCAATACCGTCGACTTACAGATCTGTGTTGTACGTGTTCCCTATGTGCCTATGCTATTAGCGCCAGTTTCGTGTAGTGCCACGCTGTGTGGCACCACATTCTGCAGTCATCCTTAATTTATGAACATGAGTGTACAAATGAAAAATGATAATCGATAAATGAAACCATAACATTGAAAACGAAAACGCTACGAATTTGTATACCAACCTCATATATGGCTGAACATTAATAAAACTGACAAACTGCAGGGACGGATTGCTGTTTGGAAATTGAGGAAAAAAGGTCCTATGATCGTGTGAACAGAAATGGACCGTGGGCATGCAACGACAACAGATCGTCCCGGAACACAGTACAGAGCTGCATCGCATTCTCATCACAACAGATGTTCAAGGTGGTCTTCATGGGATATATTGTCATAATCATACTTTGGCTTACACTATGTTGGTGGGCCACTTGCCTGGAGCTTGTATTAGGGTTCGCTTCAATATCTAGTAGAACTTGGTCCTCCAAATCTGCTGTACCGATAGTCCGCCACCTCCCTACACGTTCGCCTGTCTGAAAGGACCCATGATCACCCAAACGCCCAAAAAGGGTTTGAAATGTGGTGCCATGTGGTTGGTGTCTGTGAGGGTATAGCGGTGGTGCCTCTCGACCCTTCCACCTGCTTGGCAGTACACTAATACCACTTCGGCTTCTTCCCGATAGGACGATTCTGCTGCTGACAGTGCGCTACGTCAATCACACAGTGTGCAACACTCAAGGAACACACAGCACGTGACCAAGAGAACTGTCATTCGTCGGCATCATCCATGTTGGCAACAACCTTTTTCCTCCACTTCCAGTTAGGAATTCGTATCTGCAGAATTTATGTTCACAATGTATAAGGTGGGCCATTCCTCCACGAGGCAGGGTTGGGCCAGTGGGGAGGCCTTTGGGCAGGACTCAGACTACGTACGTTGTGGAGTGGGGACGGCGCGGCAGCGCGGCCAGAGGGGGCCACGTGGTGCTGCTGATACGCCTGTGAGCCTAGGTCAGTCCCGGCGCTGGGTCAAGGCTGGCCCGGGCCGACGAGGTTTGGCCTTGGCTGGCGCGTCTGCACACGTGGCGCCCGTAAAAAGGCGCGGCCCGCACTGCAGCCACCTCTTCGCAAGCACAAGCCGGCTTCTTCCCACGCACCCACACCGACATGCAAATTAAAACTGTGTTGGGCTACTCTGAAAGCGAAACTGACACCAATGCTAAGGCCACTGATGACGTGATCCTTCCGGATCTGGGCTAGGTACGACACCCTATCAAATCTGACGAAGTATCATTAGCGGAACCATTGTCAACGAACCAAGTTTACGTCCAGAACAAATTAAAAGATTACTTCAACGGAGCAGTACTCGTACGACATTTAACTTTATATACACGCCGAGGTCGCTAACACATGCCTGTGCGGTGGCGCTCCATTCAGATGTAGCGGATTCGAATCCTGCTAGTGGAAGAAATTTCTTCAGTGTTAGGGCGGCAATGGTAGAGGAGATGATACAGTAAAGCTCGTAAACGTCAGACTTTGGGCCATTTACAAACTTCTCCGCAGTCTGGGCAACGGATACTATTGATGTTAACCATTCAGTCAGGTGGGGACATAAGCTTGGTGGTCTCGGAGCTTTTCGAGATGCATAGATATAGTTTCCCCACTGGGTTTCACTCTCTCACTTGAATAGTCATACCACACAAACATGGCAACACACTGTACACATATACCGGGTGATCAAAAAGTCTGTATAAATTTGAAAACTTAATAAACCACGGAATAATGTAGATAGGTAAAAAGTGACATACATGCTTGGAATGACATGAGGTTTTATTAGAACAAAAAAAAAAAAAAAAAAAAAAAAAAAAAAAAAAAAAAAAAGTTCACAAAATGTCCGACAGATCTCTTGCGCGCGTCCTTTAGTGATGATCGTGTGCTCAGCCGCCACTTTCGTCATGCTTGGCCTCCCAGGTCCCCAGACCTCAGTCCGTGCGATTATTGGCTTTGGGGTTACCTGAAGTCGCAAGTGTATCGTGATCGACCGAAACCTCTAGGGATGCTGAAAGACAACATTCGACACCAATGCCTCACCACAACTCCGGACATGCTTTACAGTATTGTTCACAACATTATTCCTCGACTACAGCTATTGTTGAGGAATGATGGTGGACATATTGAGCATTTCCTGTAAAGAACATCATCTTTGCTTTGTCTTACTTTGTTATGCTAACTATTGCTATTCTGATGAGATGAAGCGCCATCTGTCGGACATTTTTTGAACTTTTGTATTTTTTTGGCTCTAATAAAACCCCATGTCATTCCAAGCATGTGTGTCAATTTGTACCTCTCTATCTACATTATTCCGTGATTTATTCAGTTTTCTGATTTATACTGACTTTTTGATCACCCAGTACATTACAATGACATGCACGCGACAGATAAACATTATACAAACTCTTACACATCGCGAAGGAAAGGCCACTGTGTGCGAAGGAGAGAAAAACTTTCTGATTAGGTGGCCGAACCTAACCTTTGGAGTCTCGCAGCTACCAACGCCACACGACTCGTTCTTTTAATTTAACTTTATGAGCATTGCAAACCTTTTATAGCCATCATGAGAGTTACATCTACACGATAACTGCAATTCATAACTGAGTGTCTGGCAGAGGGTCCACCCAACTATCTTCAAACTAGTTCTGTACCCTTCCACTCTCAAACGGCGGGCAGCAAGAACAAGCACCTGAATCTTTCTGTGAAAGCTCTGATTTCTCTTATTTTATAACAATGATCATTTCTCCGTATGTAGGCGGGCGTCAACAGAACAATTTCGCAGTCAGAGGAGGGATTGAAAAACGCCTTTGTTTTAATGATTGCCACCCTAATTCACGTATCACATCCGTGGCACTGTCTCCCCTATTTCGAGATAATACAAAACGCGCTGCCCTGATTTGAACATGTTCGATGTCCTCCATCAATCCTATCTGACGTAGATCCCTAACTGATCAGTAGTACTCCAGAAGCGAGCAGACAAGCGTGGTGTAAGTAGTCTCTTTAGTAGACCTGCTTCATTTTTAAGTGTTCTGCCAATAAAATGGAGTCTTTGGTTTGATTTCCCCACGTAACTATCTATGAGACCGTACCAGTTTAAGTTGTTTGTAATTGTAATCCCTAAATATTTAGTCGAATTTACAGGCCTTAGATTGGTGTGACTTAACGCTTAACAGCAATTTAGCGGATTTATTTTAATTACTCACGCGGATGACTTCACACTTTTCATTATTTAGAGTCAATTGCCACTTTTCGCACCATACAGATATCTTGTCTCAATCATTTTGCAATTGGTTTTGATCATCATTGATGTTTTTGCATATGTAACTTACCGTAATCATATCAGCAAATATCTCCGATTAGTGTAACACATAATATGACAACGTGACAGTCCTTACGTTAAAATGAACAAATCAAGAGAAAAGACATCCTTCCAAGGTGTAGAAATCTGCACACGAAAAACGACTTCTTCGTTTTGTGACAGGTGTCAATCTGAGATCATCGTCTAACAGACTATCTCTGACAACATAGATTCACATTAATACAACAACGACGTAATGACGTCGCACATTGTTGAAGTTGTATGACATGAATGACTTCACTGTTCTACCAGTTTAACATACTTGTGCTGTCGGAAATATTGTGTGCAAGATGATTATTTCAGATTGAGGCCAGTCACATAATAAATAAATATATTTTAAAAGCATTTTATGGTGCGTTACAAGTTGTTTTCCATTACATGAAGCCTATAGAGCACAGCCAAAAGAAAACGGTTTTACTCATACAGCTAAACCAAAGAAAAAATTGATAAGCAGTAGTAAAAAGAATAGATGTTACTAAATAATAACATTTGAGAAGAAGCAATATAAGAAGTCAAAGAAAGAGGGATAGGATAAAAGACTGGGATTAAACGATCTATAGATACCGAGATAATTTTAGACACACAACATGCTCTGACTGGACAGTGACTGGATTTTCAGAAACACAACACGCTATGACTGAACAGTAACTGGATCTTTACAGAGAAGCAAATGCACCTCAACCGATCTAGAAAATTAGATAAAAGCTAAACTTCGGTGGAAAGAGGGGAATTCGAAGTTTCCTCCTCCCGAATGTAATACGACGCCTCAGTATGCAAGCCCGTGAAAAGCCTTTTGAGGATGGAGTACTCAGCTCCAAAACAGATCATGGAGCATGATTAAAACATATCTGTGTCTGTCTTTGACGAAATAATGAAACAAACGAATAGGAAATAAAGTTATCCTAACGGATAAGGAAGATTGCAACATGTAGACAACAAAAGATAGAGTGATTTTTAGTTAGAGTGAATGTTCTAAATGCAAGAACATACAGAGAGTAAAAATAAATAAATAAAAACCTATGTGCAAAAAATTGCACAGTTATCATCATCATCATCATTTAAGACTGATTATGCCTTTCAGCGTTCAGTCTCGAGCATAGCCCCCTTATAAAATTCCTCCATGATGCCCTATTCAGTGCTAACATTGGTGCGTCCTCTGATGTTAAACCTATTACTTCAAAATCATTCTTAACCGAATCCAGGTACCTTCTCCTTGGTCTGCCGCGACTCCTCCTACCCTCTACTGCTGAACCCATGAGTCTCTTGGGTAACCTTGCTTCTCCCATGCGTGTAACATGACCCCACCATCTATGCCTGTTCCCCCTGACTGCTACATCTACAGAGTTCATTCCCAGTTTTTCTTTGATTTCCTCATTGTGGACACCCTCCTGCCATTGTTCCCATCTACTAGTACCTGCAATCATCCTAGCTACTTTCATATCCGTAACCTCAACCTTGTTGATGGGGTAACCTGAATCCACCCAGCTTTCGCTGCCATACAACAAAGTTGGTCGAAAGATTGAACGGTGCACACACAACTTAGTCTTGGTACTGACTTCCTTCTTGCAGAAGAGAGTAGATCGTAGCTGAGCGCTCACTGCATTAGCTTTGCTACACCTCGCTTCCAGTTCTTTCACTACGTTGCCATCCTGTGAGAATATGCAATTGGCAATGTATAGTTATTAGAGAAGATTAGAAGAAATACGTCTGTACCCGTGGTCTAGGGGTAGCGTCTTTGATTCACAATCAAAACGTCTTCGGTCCCGCGCTCTATCCCCGCCACTGCCTAAATTTTGATAAATAATCGGCATTGGCGTCCGAAGACTTCCGGCATAAGAAGTCAGCCTCATTCTGCCAACGGCCTTGTCAAAGAGGGCGGAGGAGCGGATAGAGGTTCAGGGCACTCTCTTGTCCTAGGGGTGGGAAATTGCCCCTAAAGGCGGAAGAATCAGCAATGATCAACGACATGAGGATGCAGAATGCAATGGAAACCACTGCATTAAAGACCCGTAACGTGTATCCACAGGACATGTGGCCTTTATTTAAAGAAGTGTCATGATGATCTCTCCATTGGCAAAAGATTCCGGAATAGTCCCCCATTCGGATCTCCGGGAGGGGACTGCCAAGGGGGAGGTTACCATCAGAAAAAGATTCAATATTCTACGAAAGGATAACGTTCCACGAGTCGGGGCGTGGAATGTCAGAAGCTTGAACGTGGTAGGGAAACTAGAAAATCTGAAAAGGGAAATGCAAAGGCTCAATCTAGATATAGTAGGGGTCAGTGAAGTGAAGTGGAAGGAAGACAAGGATTTCTGGTCAGATGAGTATCGGGTAATATCAACAGCAGCAGAAAATGGTATAACAGGTGTAGGATTCGTTATGAATAGGAAGGTAGGGCAGAGGGTGTGTTACTGTGAACAGTTCAATGACCGGGTTGTTCCAATCAGAATCGACAGCAGACCAACACCGACAACGATAGTTCAGGTATACATGCCGACGTCGCAAGCTGAAGATGAACAGATAGAGAAAGTGTATGGCGATATTGAAAGGGTAATGCAGTATGTAAAGGGGGACGAAAATCTAATAGTCATGGGCGACTGGAATGCAGTTGTAGGGGAAGGAGTAGAAGAAAAGGTTACAGGAGAATATGGCCTTGGGACAAGGAATGAAAGAGGAGAAAGACTAATTGAGTTCTGTAACAAGTTTCAGCTAGTAATAGCGAATACCCTGTTCAAGAATCACAAGAGGAGGAGGTATACTTGCAAAAGGCTGGGAGATACGGGAAGATTTCAATTAGATTACATCATGGTCAGTCAGAGATTCCGAAATCAGATACTGGATTGTAAGGCGCACCCAGGAGCAGATATAGACGCAGATCACAATATAGTAGTGATGAAGAGTAGGCTGAAGTTCAAGACATTAGTCAGGAAGAATCAATACGCAAAGAAGTGGGATACGGAAGTACTAAGGAATGACGAGATACGTTAGAAGTTCCCTAACGCTATAGATACAGCAATATGGAATAGCGCAGTAGGCAGTACAGTTGAAGAGGAATAGATATCTCTAAAAAGGGCCATCACAGAAGTTGGGAAGGAAAACATACGTACAAAGAAGGTAGCTGCGAAGAAACCATGGGTAACAGAAGAAATACTTCAGTTGATTGATGAAAGGAGGAAGGACAGACTCAGCATACAGGAAAGTCAAAACAACCTTTGGTGACATTAAAAGCAACGGTGGTAACATCAGGAGAGCAACGGGAATTCCACTGTTATATGCAGAGGAGAGAACAGATAGGTGGAAAGAATACATTGAAAGCCTCTATGAGGGTGAAGATTTGTCTGATGTGATAGAAGAAGAAACAGAAGTCGATTTAGAAGAGATAGGGGATCCAGTATTAGAATCGGAATTTAAAAGAGTTTTGGAGGACTTACGGTCAAATAAGGCAGAAGGGATAGATAACATTCCATCAGAATTTCTAAAATCATTGGGGGAAGTGGCAACAAAACGACTATTCACGTTGGTGTGTAGAATATATGAATCTGGCGATATACCATCTGACTTTCGGACAGCAAGAGCTGACAAGTGCGAGAATTATCGCACAATCAGCTTAACAGCTCATGCATCGAAGCTGCTTACAAGAATAATATACAGAAGAATGGAAAAGAAAATTGAGAATGCGCTAGGTGACGATCAATTTGGCTTTAGTAAAAGTAAAGGGACGAGAGAGGCAATTCTGACGTTACGGCTAATAATGGAAGCAAGGCTAAAGAAAAATCACGACACTTTCATAGGATTTGTCGACCTGGGAAAAGCGTTCGACAATATAAAATGGTGCAAGCTGCTCGAGATTCTGAAAAAATTAGGGGTAAGCTATAGGGAGAGACGGGTCATATACAATATGTACAACAACCAAGAGGGAATAATAAGAGTGGACGATCAAGAACGAAGTGCTCGTATTAAGAAGGGTGTAAGACAAGGCTGTAGCCTTTCGCCCCTACTCTTCAATCTGTACATCGAGGAAGCAATGATAGAAATAAAAGAAAGGTTCAGGAGTGGAATTAAAGTATAAGGTGAAAGGATATCAATGATACGATTCGCTGATGAGATTGCTATCCTGAGTGAAAGTGAAGAAGAATTAAATGATCTGCTGAACGGAATGAACAGTCTAATGAGTACACAGTATGGTTTTAGAGTAAATCGGAGAAAGACGAAGGTAATGAGAAGTACTAGAAATGAGAAGAGCGAGAAACTTAACATCAGGATTGATGGTCACGAAGTCAATGAAGTTAAGGAATTCTGCTACCTATGCAGTAAAATAACCAATGACGGACGGAGCAAGGAGGACATCAAAAGCAGACTCGCTATGGCAAAAAAGGCATTTCTGGCCAAGAGAAGTCTACTAATATCAAATACCGGCCTTAATTTGAGGAAGAAATTTCTGAGGATGTACGTCTGGAGTACAGCATTGTATGGTAGTGAAACATGGACTGTGGGAAAACCGGAACAGAAGAGAATCGAAGCATTTGAGATGTGGTGCTATAGACGAATGTTGAAAATTAGGCGGACTGATAAGGTAAGGAATGAGGAGGTTCTACGCAGAATCGGAGAGGAAAGGAATATGTGGGAAACACTGATAAGGAGAAGGGACAGGATGATAGGATATCTGCTAAGACATGAGGGAATGACTTCCATGGTACTAGAGGGAGCTGTAGAGGTCAACAACTGTAGAGGAAGACAGAGATTGGAATATGTCAAGCAAATAATTGAGGACGTAGGTTGCAAGTGCTACTGTGAGATGAAGAGGTTAGCACAGGAAAGGAATTCGTGGCGGGCCGCATCAAACCAGTCAGTAGACTGATGACCAAAAAAATTGACACAAATGTCACAAAATCATCATTTCCGCGCTATGAGTCCTTGAAGAGTTCCCTTTAGCTAAAGTTTTCCTGTTTCGTAATCAGAACGTTGACTAATTGGAATCGGATTTGCAACTCGGTTACTTCTTACTGTTACAGAGAGGAAGTTTTCATTGATGCTAGCATTGTCCACGTCCCTGATTGAATAGTTACATTACTACTGTTTACTAGCTGTCAGTAGTTTTGCTATGGTGAATAAGAAAACTACAGTACATGCAATAACAGCAGCTGCCCTGACGTGTCTGTCTGTTCGGTTAACACCATAGCTCGAGATGTTCACCCGGAGCTCCCCCCTCCCAAGTTGTCACAACACATGGTGCGGCGGCACGCGTAGTGTATGGATTAAAGGTTAGATTAGATTAGTACTTGTTCCATAGAACATGAATACGACACTTCGTAATGATGTGGAACGTGTCAGGTGTCAATACAAGATATTACATTACACAAAATATTACATGACACTTAATGTTTGTTTGTGGGGGTTGGGCCAATTACCTACTTACTATATCCAAAAATTCACCTAATGTGTAGAAGGAGTTGCCATTAAGAAATTCTTTTAATTTCCTTTTAAATGCTAATGGCTATCTGTCAGACTTTTGATGCTATTAGATAAGTGACCAAAGACTTTTGTGACAGCATAATTTACCCCATTCTGAGCCAAAGTTAGATTTAACCTTGAGTAGCGAAGATCATCCTTTCTCCTAGTGTTGTAGCCATGTACACTGCTATTACTTTTGACTTCGTTCGGATTGTTAATAAGAAATTACGTAAGTGAATACACACTCCTGGAAATTGAAATAAGAACACCGTGAATTCATTGTCCCAGGAAGGGGAAACTTTATTGACACATTCCTGGGGTCAGATACATCACATGATCACACTCACAGAACCACAGTCACATAGACACAGGCAACAGAGCATGCACAATGTCGGCACTAGTACAGTGTATATCCACCTTTCGCAGAAATGCAGGCTGCTATTCTCCCATGGAGACGATCGTAGAGATGCTGGATGTAGTCCTGTGGAACGGCTTGCCATGCCATTTCCACCTGGCGCCTCAGTTGGACCAGCGTTCGTGCTGGACATGCAGACCGCGTGAGACGACGCTTCATCCAGTCCCAAACATGCTCAATGGGGGACAGATCCGGAGATCTTGCTAGCCAGGGTAGTTGACTTACACCTTCTAGAGCACGTTGGGTGGCACGGGATACATGCGGACGTGCATTGTCCTGTTGGAACAGCAAGTTCCCTTGCCGGTCTAGGAATGGTAGAACGATGGGTTCGATGACGGTTTGGATGTACCGTGCACTATTCAGTGTCCCCTCGACGATCACCAGTGGTGTACGGCCAGTGTAGGAGATCGCTCCCCACACCATGATGCCGGGTGTTGGCCCTGTGTGCCTCGGTCGTATGCAGTCCTGATTGTGGCGCTCACCTGCACGGCGCCAAACACGCATACGACCATCATTGGCACCAAGGCAGAAGCGACTCTCATCGCTGAAGACGACACGTCTCCATTCGTCCCTCCATTCACGCCTGTCGCGACACCACTGGAGGCGGGCTGCACGATGTTGGGGCGTGAGCGGAAGACGGCCTAACGGTGTGCGGGACCGTAGCCCAGCTTCATGGAGACGGTTGCGAATGGTCCTCGCCGATACCCCAGGAGCAACAGTGTCCCTAATTTGCTGGGAAGTGGCGGTGCGGTCCCCTACGGCACTGCGTAGGATCCTACGGTCTTGGCGTGCATCTGTGCGTCGCTGCGGTCCGGTCCCAGGTCGACGGGCACGTGCACCTTCCGCCGACCACTGGCGACAACATCGATGTACTGTGGAGACCTCACGCCCGACGTGTTGAGCAATTCGGCGGTACGTCCACCCGGCCTCCCGCATGCCCACTATACGCCCTCGCTCAAAATCCGTCAACTGCACATACGGTTCACGTCCACGCTGTCGCGGCATGCTACCAGTGTTAAAGACTGCGATGGAGGTCCGTATGCCACGGCAAACTGGCTGACACTGACGGCGGCGGTGCACAAATGCTGCGCAGCTAGCGCCATTCGACGGCCAACACCGCGGTTCCTGGTGTGTCCGCTGTGCCGTGCGTGTGATCATTGCTTGTACAGCCCTCTCGCAGTGTCCGGAGCAAGTATGGTGGGTCTGACACACCGGTGTCAATGTGTTCTTTTTTCTATTTCCAGGAGTGTATATATTGTGAGGCTACAGTGAAGATCTCTAAGTGTCTGCAGGATGATCTTGGGTGAGCTCCAGCAATTATTCTGATTACACTCTTTTGTGCAATGAACACTCTTTTACTCAATGATGAGTTACCCCAGAATATGATGCCATACGAAAGCAGAGAATGAAAATAGGCTTAGTATGCTAATTTACTCAGATGTATATCGTCAAAATTTGTAATCGCGTAATATTCATCAATTCAAGACGTATCTTACCACATACTTCCTAAAGTAGTCTACGTTCTTCCTCAGGGTTCAAGCTATCTCCATACCAAATGTAACTGAAATTGGGCCAACAGGGTACTCTTGAAAATTTAACAGATGAACTTACTTTCACATTTATCATATTGGTATGGATAAAACTTTCAGTTACGATTTCCTTTTCTTTCCTGTTCCGATTGTTATGAAATAAAGCCTGTATGGCGTCCCAAGCTATGCTCAAGTTACCTGTGAAAAACCCGTGAAAAATTCGTCAAGCAGTTTTGGAGAAGTGTGTTCAAACAGACAAACAGATAGACACGGTGGTTTTACAGATTTGTTATTAGTATAGATGTTGTGTTGGGTTTACATTCAAGTTCATTGCTGCTAGCAGTGCCCTTGTTCATTGATAGATGCATTATTACTGTTTATGTTATGTTGCGTTTACATTAAAATTTCCACTGATGTTTACATGTCTTTGAAAGCTGATTATATTCTGAGTAAGCTGACATTAATCTCATTTTTGAGGAGGCATGATGAAACAAGTCGAGCAGTACGGAGCCTGTACGCAGAATGATTTCAGCGGAGGAGGTAATCAAATAGTGCACATTTCAGACTTGATTGTCGTCTTCGTCTGAGAGGATTCATTAGCGCAGACCGGCGGGAAACTGGTATGTCTCTAAGTGTCCGAACTCTTCGGTTTGAGACAACTGTGTTGTGGACAACCCCAGCAACGATATATGATCCACAGTCAACGAACTAAATACCTGCAGTGTCAAAGCGTGGAACGTCCTACACAAATTTTTTCCTCCAAATGTAAAAATATTTTGCTGGCGCCCACCTACGTGATGGGAGGGGGAGGGGAAATGATCATCTAAATAAAATAAGATAGATCAGAGCTCGCGCGGAAAGATATATGTGTTCGTTTTTCCGCGCCCTGCTCGAGAGTGAAACGGTAGAAAAATAGCTTGAAGGTGGTTTGATGAACCCTCTGCAAGAACTGTAGAATAATTATGTAGATGGGCACGCGTCCATTCGAGTATCGGAAACCGTATCAGCTGATAACTTTCTGCAGTGCGTGGAATTCTGCCAATGATGTCCACACCAAACTGTAAGCATCCCTGACTTTCGAAAGTGCGTCTTGTTTAATGATGATGCTGCCTGGGCGGGAGAAGGAATATTTAGCAGCCACAACAGCCAAGCCTGGAAGTCTGAAATCCTAAGGTAACTCGTATGTTCCACTATCGACAGAGCTTTACTGTAAACAAGTGGGCTAGTATAGTTCACGACCATCTGATTGAGTCGTATATTCCGCCTAACACTCTCGGTGGACGAAACTACCACGTCTAACTACTTGCAGTTGAAAATGTTGGAGAATATCCGCTATAATATCCCACTAGCTGTTAGGCAACGTTGATGGGTCCACCACACTTCGCCGTTGGTGTAATTTAAACAAAATTTTCTCCAGTTGCTGGATTGGGAGGTGTGGGTCAGTACCGTGGCCACCACGTTCAACCGAAATAACTTCTACGCATTTCTTTTTGCGGGACGAGATGAATCGTTTGTGTACGAAACACCAATAGGCAGAAGAGCTATTTGCACATTCAAGATATTCAAAAATAAGTGTCGAATACTTTAAGAGGTGGTAGTACTCATCGAAACAAGAAAAATAAGTCCAATGAGCATGAGTCTGAAAATGCATACTTTCTGCGACAAACACTTCACAAGAGGTGTTCAACAAAGCGCCCATTCATGACAATGCGCCCCTGTGCCATCCGGCGTAAGGAATGACCAATTCTTTCACGTTTCCCCATAATCAAATGTCTAGGGGATTGAGGTCTGAGGAGCGAGCAGGCAAAGATGTCCCCGTCTCCTCTCCCCCCCCCCCCCCTTCCCCAGACCAATCCCGGTCCTGAAATATCTGCATCAGATGCTCGCGCACGTTGTGACGAAAGTGTGCTGGGGCACCATCATGCATGTACCACATTTGTATTCGTTGCTGCAATGCCACAGCCTCCACCAAAGTAGGCAATACATTAACGAGAAAGTCTAGATAATGCGCCCCAACTTAAACTCTGTGGTAACATGTATGCCCCTATTAATCTATCGCCAGTACGCCTGCCCTTATGTGATTGAGAATCGGCGTTGATGCCCTCTTTCCTGAATTGCTCGGAGATTTACATCTGCCCATACATACTGGGTATGGAAATTCGCAACATCATCTCTTGTGAACCCTGGCTCATCGGTAAATAAAATCTTGGATGTGAATAGTTGATCTACAGCTCACTTCTCCAACAGCCATTGACAGAACCGCAATCTATCATCCTCCTTTTTTAAGGCCTGAACCCGCTCTAGATGTTATGGGTGCAGCAGTTGTTCATGAAGCACCCCCCCCCCCCCCCCCCAGATAAGAGAATGAGACACGCTTTCTGCTGCTGCTGCTAATAAAAAACAAAAATGGTCCAAACATCTCTAAGCACTATGGGTCTTATCATCTGAGGTCATCAGTCCCCTAGACTTAGAGCTACTTAAACCTAACTAACCTAAGGACATCACACACATCCATGGCCGAGGAAGGATTCGAACCTGCGACCGTAGCTGCAGCGCGGTTCCAGACTGAAGCGCCTAGAACCGCTCGGACACAGCGGCCGGCTGCTGCTAATCGTCGCACACTGGTCACAACGGTTTCTTTCACCGGACGTAGCACACGCTCCTCCGTGCCAGGCGTGCGGTCTTTTCGAGGCCTTCCACTATAAGTCTTCTGAGGTGCTAGGGTACCTGTGTCAATTAGAAGCTGGAAAAATCTAGTGAAGAACTGCTTATTAAAGGGCACTCTACGCTGTGCATATTTTTCAGCGTAAAGGGCATGGGCTACCAGACTACGCAGATTTGTTAAATAATGGCAGACTATCATATTCGCCATTTTACGTGTCGAATAGTAGGCTCCATTGCTAACAAGAGGTGGAAGTGAGAAAATTTAAATGTACTGCACCATTTGTGCATACAAACAGTGCAATAACAGGAAACGCATAATTGAATCCGCGTTTGGAAGAAGGTAAAACACCGTGATACGTACCTGGAGTTAACAGTATTGTACAAAAGGCACACAAACACGACGAGAACTAGCGTAACCTACAACACGACTCGAACCATACCACCAGACCACCTAATGTTAGGTAGAGTACTAGGAGTAAGAAATCATAAAACCCTGCCGACACATTGAAGGAGTGCCGATGCAACGACTGTGCTAATATCCGCAACCAAGCGTCGCACAGGTATGTGTTCTTGAAAATAAATGTAATTACGATTTAAAAAGTAGTATTTTCACATGTACAACCAGTAAAGAACATTCTTTATTTTTAACAGCCATAAAATAAAAGCCCACTGATGATGCTGCAACTGCAGTGTAACATGTTTGGGATAAAAAACAAAACAGTGTTTTGCTAAAGGCGGACCCTATCCAAAGACATATGTATTTAGCTTTTATTTAATCGAATTTTTATACTGTTCAAAAACTGCAACATCTTCTAAGCTTTTCACGCTAATTGAGGCCATGTAAGCATGGTCTTTCCCGAATGTACTTCTATTTCTTTATATCTAACCGGGAAGTGAAATACCAATTTCCATAAATTTGCCTTTCAAATTTTTTAATGTAACGAAATATTTTCTTACAAGTTTCCATCGCTATTGCTCTCCCTTAGGGGTTGAATTTCCAGAAAAACAGAAACACGTATTTTTTAATTTCTAACCGAGAAGTCTAATACTAATTGTCATAGATAGTACTCAACTAATGTTTAGTAATTATTTATTTCCACAAAAAATTTTCAGCCACTATTTTACCCCCTTAGTGGTTGAATTCCTAAAAATGCTGAAACATGTATTTCTGATAGAGAAACCAAATACCAGTTTTCGTATTTCTAACTTCGGAATTTCCTTAATAGGGACATACTTTCAAAAAGCTTTTCGTCCTCTATTTCACCCCCTTAGAAGTGAAATTTCGGACAATCCATTCTTAAACGATGCCTGCAGTGTAAGATCCACACCATCTACAAACTTCAAGTTAACATACTTAGCAGTTCTGGCTGGGCGATGATAAGTTAGTGAATCAGTCTGTCTCTATTTCACCCCCTTAGAGGTGAAATAGGTTTCCAAAAACAGTGAAACACATATTTTGTCATCTTTACCCGAGATACCAAACACCAGTTTTCAAAGCCAAATACAAATTTTCATAGATTTACCTTCAAAAATGCTTTTACAATGAAACATTTCCGTAAGAGCTTTCAACCCCCGTTTCAATCCCATAGAGGTTGAATTTCTAAGAGCAGTGAAACACGGTTTTTATTTCTAAGTGAGATACCAAATTTAAATTTTCGTGGCTTTAGCTTTAAAAGTGCTTTCATAATAAAAGAGTTTCATAAAAGGTCTCATACCCTATCTCAACCCCTTAGAGGTCCAGTTTCCAAAAACACTGAAATACGTATTTTTTATTTGTAACCGAGAAGTCAAATATCGACGTTCATACACGTAGCTTGAAAAATACTTTAGTAGTTCTTATAAATGATATATTTCTCAAAAAAGCTTTCACCCACAATTTCAACCCCATAGGGTTAAATTACAAAAAATACTGAAACATGCATTTGTTTGACAGAATGAGATTTTCACTCTGCAGCGGAGTGTGCGCTGATATGAAACTTCCTGGCAGATTAAAACTGTGTGCCGGATCGAGACTCGAACTCAGGACCTTTGCCTTTCGCGGGCAAGTGCTCTACCACGTGAGCTACCCAAGCACGACTCACGCGCCGTCCTCACAGCTTTACTTCTGCCAGTACCTCGTCTCCTACCTTCCAAACTTTACAGAAGCTCTCCTACGAACCTTGCAGAGCACATGCCCGCGAAAGGCATTATGTATTTGTTTGTTTCTGACCGAGAAAACAAATACCAATTTTCGTTGATCTAGCTTCAAAATTGCCTTAACAGAGACTTTTTTTTTAAAAAAAAACTTCATCCTCTATTTCACCTCCTTAGCGTTGGAATTTCGAAAAAGTTTCTAATCTCAGCGGTTTGAGCTGGGGGATGATGAGTCAGTCAGTCAGGGCATTGCCTTTCATATACAGAGTTGTCAATTCTCTCAGTCTTCACGGAGCATGCTCTCGAGTACAGCTCAGTAGCCTCTGACGGATTAAAAGAACAGCACTTTAACTGATGTTCTGGAAACAGAAAACCATCTTAAATGAAATCAGATGCGTTGTCGATGATGTGGGAGCATTTGAAATGTGCATGTGAAACACAGTATACCACAAAATCGTGTGTGTGAGTAAGGCAGTTAGTTATAGAGTGACTATAAAATCTATGAAGCTGGTAATACAAAGTCATTCTGACGTATAAACAGAAAGAGCATAATTCCGAAAACTACGACTGAAACAAATAACTGACAGTGCCACAGACGTTTCTTAGAGGAAATGTGGGAAATTACCAAAAGCTTACATGACGATCTAAACTACAAAGACTGGTACGGAACTACATGATGTTTAATCATACTTTCCGCTGTGGTTACAGAAGACAGCGTCGTTTTACCACGGGGAATGACTGGTGCACTTAAAAGAGACTTTACGCTATTGCTACAACACTGACCGCTTTTATATTTACATGTCTAAGTACGTATTTGTCTTCGACAGAATCTCGAAGAAAAAAAATGAAAAGAGGGGCACCACCACATTTTCTGTATAATCTATGCACGCTGAATGTAATACTGACGCGAACTAACTGCAGGTAGAACGTTTGTTGTGACACAGATATTATCCAGCTGCCAAGTTAGTGTTCTACTTTTTAGTCACCGAAAACATTTCCCCGAAATCCACATGTCTCAAAACATACTTCAACAGCAGTTCAAAGCAAAGTACAATATCAGGCCAAATGTTCTGGACATCTCGACGAACGAGCTCCGCGTGACAGCAGAGGATGATATATAACTGCACAACACGTCAACATCACAGACACTTATCGTCCTCTAGATGAGTCAACAGAGGCAACTGCGTTCAAACGAGAGTGCAGAAGTAGGGGATTCCCCTTGAGAGATTGAACAGGAGCTGCAGTATAATCAATGTTACTGTGCGGTGAGAAAGTCAGAAAAATACTACAGCGAATCCTAGCTCTTGTAGATGTTAGAAATTAACTGATAGTGACCGTTGAACTCTACAACGTCGTACACGAACCAGTCATCAGACATCCTAACCAGTTATCCAGAGAATTTCTGTTGCAAATTTCATACAGAAGAAACTGAGATAACAGTCCACCGAGAGAAGATAGAAATAGTTCACATGGAAGTTCTGCTACTCAGATGACACTATTACAAGAGCGAATCCACGGCCTTGCTTAGATAAGTGCGAACAATACCGATATTGACCTGAGAAGCAGTGGGAGAAAGATCTTTGGAGAAAATAATCACGGGTGCATGATGTAACATTTAGGATACAGTACTTGGACCTGAAGCATGACTGCCCGGTAGTTTTATCTGAGTTTGTAGGGTTGGCGGTTAAATTCGGGGGAGGTGGTGAGATAGCTTGGGGCTGGTTGTTTTCGTTCTGATTCGTTCATTAGTTTTTGTCGACGACAATACGAACATGAGTGCTAATTACAAATTTTTAGACCCTGCTTATCTCCCTCGTAGCGGGGAAGTTTGGAGTGGGGTCGGTTCTTCATCAGCACGACAGTGATTCGTCATGAAACCCACAGAATTTGTTTGGGGCAAACTCGAACACTGATTACGTACCTGCGACAACTATTCGCCCAGCTTCACAAAAAGAGAGACAAATTTCCATTCATTGTATCACACATTAGTGGAAAGCCTTCCTGAGAGATTAGATGCTATAATAATTGCAAAAAGGGCTAGATGCTATAATAATTGCAAAAAGGGCTGATATTAGCGCCAGCGTTTCAGAACAAACACCAATGGGTTTGACGGAGACTGTTGACGGCATAGTGCACGTAGTAACTACTATTTTATATCTACATCTACAACCATACTCCGCAAGCCACCTGATGGTGTGTGGAGGAGGGTACCTTGAGTACCTTTATCGGTTCTCCCTTCTATTCCAGTCTCGTATTGCTCGTGGAAAGAAAGATGGTCGGAATACCTCTATGTGGGCTCAAATCTCTCTGATTTTATCCTCATGGTCTCTTCGCGAGATATACGTAAGAGGCAGCAATATACTGTTGACTCCTCGGTAAAGGTATGTTCTCGAAACTTCGACAAAAGCCCGTACCGAGCTCTTGCAGAGTCTTCCACTGGAGTTTATATATCATCTCCGTAACGCTTTCGCGATTGCGAAAGAAAGAAGAAAGATTAAGGTTTAAAGTACCATTAACGACGAGAAGGAGTCCAGTGGGTAAGGAAATCTGAGTATTTTTGCAAAGGAAAAAAATCCAGGTTTCACCTTCATTGATTGGCGGAAACCACGGAAACAGTAAATTGGCTGAACGGGAATTTGGACCCCGATCATCCTGAACGCTTCTCCATTGCGATAATCACCTCAACGAATCGCTCGGCTATTGTGAAAGAGGCACTCATGGGATTTTTATGTCTTCAACGCTTTATTTTTATCGACAGCAACCACAAAGCATTATCGTCGCCATAAAATTAACCTGCAAATGTCAAGAAAGTGATTCTTTGCAGCACTGAGCGATTTTAGTGAGTGCGAATTCTTGAGCTACGAGCTTACCGCTGGGTCAGATCCTTTGCCAGTGAAACACAAGCGCCTCGCCGATATCTGAAACAAAGAAAGATATACTGCTCATTTGTTGTGAAGACAAACTCATCTGAAGCTCAAATTCCTGATCATATTTAATCAAAAGTGTTTCAAAACTCTTGCTGAAAGTATTGTTTTTTAATAAATTACGGTTGGGATTGTAGTTATGAAAGACGAGGAATGAATAAAATATGAAAACACAGTTCTTGACAACGAATTTACGCAACATACAAAGACGAGGCAGAATATTATGACCACGGCCCATAGTGATAGTGAATGCCCCCTAGTGTCACTTAGGGCACCTGACGCAGTAAAGAAAGTACTTATATAAGCCAAACTGACCCACATCTAACTGATCCTCAATTTTCTCTTCCATTCTCCTGTATATTATTCTTGTCAGCAAATTAGTTGGATGAGCTGTTAAGCTGATTGTGCGATAATTCTCGACTTGTCGGCTCTTGCAATCTTCGGAATTGTGTGGATGACATTTCTCCGAAATAGTCGTTTTGTTGCCACTTCCCCCAGAGATTTTAGAAAGTCCAGTGGAATGTTATGTATTCCTTCTGCCTTATTTTCTTTTAAACTCTAATACTGGCTCCCCAATCTCTTCCCTATGGACTCCTGTTTCCTCTTCTATCACGCCTATACAAAATACCCCGAACATGGTCTATCACCTATGGGATATGGGTTGGTAGATCGACCACAAGCTTTGCTTACAGCTAAAGGAGTTCATTCACGAAGTAAGCCCTTTGTGGACGGGTGTTATCTTTTATGACGAAACCATCAGCTACTAACCGATCTACAAAGACTCTAATACACCACGTGACAAAGAAGTGAAACACCGAGAAGGAGCCGGCCGGTGTGGCCGAGCGGTTCTAGGCGCTTCAGTCTGGAACCGCGCGACCGCTACGGTCGCAGGTTCGAATCCTGCCTTGGGCATGGATGTGGGTGATGTCCTTAGGTTAGTTAGGTTTAAGTAGTTCTAAGTTCTAGGGGACTGATGACCTCAGATGTTAAGTCCCATAGTGCTCAGAGCCAACCAACCGAGAAGGAGAAGAGGAAAATAAATGAAACTATACATGCATGTGACGTTATTTCAGTGATTGCAAAATCGACTCAAATTTACAAAGAACTTGGCAGCATGGCGCACTGAATAGTCTGAGATCTCCTCTTGCATACATATATGTTGGGTGCCAACGGCTTCCAGCTTCTTGTCTCCAAAACCAAAATACGTCTGCCACTAATTTGCAAGCTAGGCTGAAAGAAAAAAACCCTGAAGAGATTGCTTCTTCACTGATCTGCTCTTGTTGGCGAGGCTTTTGAAAACGGTCCCTGCTGTGACGAGTTGGGAGGTATGTAAGCGTGGCTAATCGTCTCGTGTGCCTTCATAAAACCTTCTTTCCTCAGTAGTCGATGGCTTCCGGTGGCTGCAGCAAGGACAGACAGTAATTAGGATGATGGCGCAATCCTAGGCCTTCGAGTGCATAATAGCAAATGTCAGTCACTGGAGTGTGTCGCACTCCTTGGGCGAACCTTCTGTACAGTTATAAATTGTTACCACAGTCTATAAACAACACAAGCACATCATCTGACCACATCTATATCAACAGTTTACAATACGTATGTTTTTGGATAGGGTCCCCCTTTGGCAAAACACAATTTTGTTTTTTAACCCAAACATGTTCGCTTCAGTTGCAGCATATTCAGTGGGCTTTTATTTTTCATCTGTTAAAGATAAAGAATGTTCTTTACTGTTCGTATACATGTAACTATTAGTTTTAAATCGTAATTACAGATATTTGAAAAAACACATAAATTATGACTTCATACCTTTTTACCACATGGTGTGATTTTTCTGATGTGTTGTGTTTCTACAATGACTATTTTGTTCCATAGTTTGTCATCTGCAACCACTTACACCTTAAAGTAGATAAACTGTTTAAGCCAAAATTACGATTTGAAATTGTTATTTCTATGCCTGAAAATAATTAATTCTGTGTGTGTGTGTGTGTGTGTGTCTATTTACATAATGATTCACTTACATTTTCTTTTTCCTCATCTTCATCACTGTCAAACACTGTATATTGAGTTACCACTGTCACTATCACTGTTTCACTGTTTACTAGCTGTAAAAAGAAACATGACGCGCAGTGGAACAGTTGAAGGTGTAAAAACAAGATGGCTGACAGTGGAACAGTTGAAGGCATTCCTGGCGGTTGTTCTGAATCTTTCAAGAGGTGTCTGTGAATTTGTGTGTGTGTGTATGTATGAAAAGGGGGAGAGAGAGGGAGAGGGAGAGGGAGAGAGAGAGGGAGAGAGAGAGAGAGAGAGAGAGAGAGAGAGAGAGAGAGAGAGATAGAGTGAGTATGTGACAGTAGGTTATAGGATGTGTGTGTGTGTGTGTGTGTGTGTGTGTGTGTGTGTTTGTGTGTGACTCATACAAAAATATCCTAAAACGTACTGTCACTCTCTCTCTCCCTTTTTCACACACGCACACACACACACACACACACACATACACACAAAAATCCTAAAACCTACTGTCACTCTCTCTTTCTCTCCCCTCTCTCTCTTTCTCCCTTTTCTCCCCCCCCCCCCCCCCCACACACACACAGAGAGAGAGAGAGAGAGACAGAGAAAGACAAACAAAAAAAATTCACAGACACCTCTGAAAGATTCCGAACAACCGCCAGGACAACCTTCAACTGTTCCACTGCCCGCCATGTTTACAGCTGGTAAACAGTGAAACAGTGACAGTGACAGTGGCAACTCAATATATCGTGTTTGACAGTGATGAAATAAGGAAAAAGAAAATATAAGTGAAACATAATGTACTCATAAATTGACACACACACACATATACAATTACACTACTGGCCATTAAAATTGCTACACCACGAAGATGAAGTGCTACAGGCGCGAAATTTAACCGGCAGGAAGAAGATGCTGTGATATGCAAATGATTAGCTTTTCAGAGCATTCACACAAGGTTGGCGCTGGTGGCGGCACCTACAACGTGCTGACATGTGGAAAGTTTCCAATCAAATTCACACACACAAACAGAAGTTGACCGGCGTTGCGTGGTGAAACGTTCTTGTGATGCCTCGTGTAAGGAGGAGAAATGCGTACCATTTTCGTTTCCGACTTTGATAAACGTCGGATTGTAGCCTATCGCGATTGCGGTTTATCGTATCGCGACATTGTTGCTCGCGTTGGTCGAGATCCAATGACTGTTTGCAGAATATGGAATCGGTGGTTTTAGGAGGGCAGTACGGAACGACGTGCTGGATCCGTGTTTGGCGACATCGCGGTGAACGCCCATTGGAAGCGTGTATTCGTCATCGCCATACTGGCGTATCACCTGTCGTGATGGTATTGGTGCCATTGGTTACACGTCTCGGTCACCTCTTGTTCGCATTGACGGCACATTTAACAGTGGACGTTACATTTCAGATGTGTTACGACTCGTGGCTCTACCCTTCATTCGATCCTTGCGAAACCCTACATTTCAGCAGGATAATGCACGACCGGCCTAGTTACCCGTGGTCTAGGGGTAGCGTCTTTGATTCATAATCAAAACGTCTTCGGTCCCGGGTTCGATCCCCGCCACTGCCTAAATTTTGATAAATAATCAGCATTGGCGGCCGAAGACTTCCGGCACAAGAAGTCAGCCTCATTCTGCCAACGGCCTTCTCAAAGAGGGCGGAGGAGCGGATAGAGGTTCAGGGCACTCTCTTGTCCTAGGGGTGGGAAATTGCCCCTAAAGGCGGAAGAATCAGCAATGATCAACGACATGAGGATGCAGAAGGCAATGGAAACCACTGCATTAAAGACACGTAACGTG
This sequence comes from Schistocerca serialis cubense, assembly GCF_023864345.2. Taxonomy (NCBI): domain Eukaryota; kingdom Metazoa; phylum Arthropoda; class Insecta; order Orthoptera; family Acrididae; genus Schistocerca; species Schistocerca serialis. The sequence continues at coordinate 392,914,521 of NC_064641.1, read as the reverse complement.
TATCCACAGGACATGTGGCCTGTAATTGAAGAAGTGTCATGATGATCTCTCCATTGGCAAAAGATTCCGGAATAGTCCCCCATTCGGATCTCCGCGAGGGGACTGCCAAGGGGGAGGTTACCATGAGAAAAAGATTGAATAATCAACGACAGGATAACGTTCTACGAGTCAGGGCGTGGAATGTCAGAAGCTTGAACGTGGTAGGGAAACTAGAAAATCTGAAAAGGAAAATGCAAAGGCTCAATCGAGATATAGTAGGGGTCAGTGAAGTGAAGTGGAAGGAAGACAAGGATTTCTGGTCAGATGAGTATCGGGTAATATCAACAGCAGCAGAAAATGGTATAACAGGTGTAGGATTCGTTATGAATAGGAAGGTAGGGCAGAGGGTGTGTTACTGTGAACAGTTCAGTGACCAGGTTATTCTAATCAGAATCGACAGCAGACCAACACCGACAACGATAGTTCAGGTGTACATGCCGACGTCGCAAGCTAAAGATGAACAGATAGGGAAAGTGTATGACGATATTGAAAGGGTAATGCAGTATGTAAAGGGGGACGAAAATCTAATAGTCATGGGCGACTGGAATGCAGTTGTAGGGGAAGGAGTAGAAGAAAAGGTTACAGGAGAATATGGCCTTGGGACAAGGAATGAAAGAGGAGAAAGACTAATTGAGTTCTGTAACAAGTGTCAGCTAGTAATAGCGAATACCCTGTTCAAGAATCACAAGAGGAGGAGGTATATTTGGAAAAGGCCGGGAGATACGGGAAGATTTCAATTAGATTACATCGTGGTCAGACAGAGATTCCGAAATCGGATACTGGATTGTAAGGCGTACCCAGGAGCAGATATAGACTCAGATCACAATATAGTAGTGATGAAGAGTAGGCTGAAGTTCAAGATATTAGCCAGGAAGAATCAATACGCAAAGAAGTGGGATACGGAAGTTCTAAGGAATGACGAAATACGTTTGAAGTTCTCTAACGCTATAGATACAGCAATAAGGAATAGCGCAGTAGGCAGTACAGTTGAAGAGGAATGGACACCTCTAAAAAGGGCCATCACAGAAGTTGGGAAGGAAAACACACGTACAAAGAAGGTAGCTGCGAAGAAACCATGGGTAACAGAAGAAATACTTCAGTTGATTGATGAAAGGAGGAAGTACAAACATGTTCCGGGAATATCAGGAATACAGAAATACAAGTCGCTGAGGAATGAAATAAATAGGAAGTGCAGGGAAGCTAAGACGAAATGGCTGCAGGAAAAATGTGAAGACATCGAAAAAGATGTGATTGTCGGCAGGACAGACTCAGCATACAGGAAAGTCAAAACAACCTTTGGTGACATTAAAAGCAACGGTGGTAACATTAAGAGTGCAACGGGAATTCCACTGTTAAATGCAGAGGAGAGAGCAGATAGGTGAAAAGAATACATTGAAAGCCTCTATGAGGGTGAAGATTTGTCTGATGTGATTGAAGAAGAAACAGAAGTCGATTTAGAAGAAATAGGGGATCCAGTATTAGAATCGGAATTTAAAAGAGCTTTGGAGGACTTACGGTCAAATAAGGCAGAAGGGATAGATAACATTCCATCAGAATTTCTAAAAATCATTGGGTAAGTGGGAACAAAACGATTATTCACGTTGGTGTGTAGAATATATGAGTCTGGCGATATACCATCTGACTTTCGGAAAAGCAAAATCCACACCATTCCGAAGACGACAAGAGCTGACAAGTGCGAGAATTATCGCACAATCAGCTTAACAGCTCATGCATCGAAGCTGCTTACAAGAATAATATACAGAAGAATGGAAAAGAAAATTGAAAATGCGCTAGGTGCCGATCAGTTTGGCTTTAGGAAAAGTAAAGGGACGAGAGAGGCAATTCTGACGTTACGGCTAATAATGGAAGCAAGGCTAAAGAAAAATCAAGACACTTTCATAGGATTTGTCGACCTGGAAAAAGCGTTCGACAATATAAAATGGTGCAAGCTGTTCGAGATTCTGAAAAAAGTAGGGGTAAGCTATAGGGAGAAACGGGTCATATACAATATGTACAACAACCAAGAGGGAATAATAAGAGTGGCCGATCAAGAACGAAGTGCTCGTATTAAGAAGGGTGTAAGACAAGGCTGTAGCCTTTCGCCCCTACTCTTCAATCTGTACATCGAGGAAGCAATGATGGAAATAAAAGAAAGGTTCGGGAGTGGAATAAAAATACAAGGTGAAACGATATCAATGATACGATTCGCTGACGACATTGCTATCCTGAGTAAAAGTGAAGAAGAATTAAATGATCTGCTGAACGGAATGAACAGTCTAATGAGTACACAGTATGGTTTTAGAGTAAATCGGAGAAAGACGAAGGCAATGAGAAGTAGTAGAAATGAGAAGAGCGAGAAACTTAACATCAGGATTGATGGTCACGAAGTCAGTCAGTAGACTGATAACCAAAAAAAAAAAAAAAATTGCACGACCGCATGTTGCCGGTCCTGTACGGGCCTTTCTGGATACAGAAAACGTTCGACTGCTGCCCTGGGCAGTACATTCTCCACATCTCTCACCAACTGAAAACGTCTGGTCAATGGTGGCCGAGCAACTGTTTCGTCACAATAAGCCAGTCACTACTCTTGAACTGTGTATCGTGTTGAAGCTGCATGGGCAGCTGTACCTGTACACGCAATCCAAGCTCTGTTTGACTCAATGCCCAGGCGTACAAAGGCCGTATTACGGCCAGAGATGGTTGTTTTGGGTACTGGTTTCTCAGGATCTATGCACCCAAATTGGGTGAAAATGTAATCACATGTCAGTTCTAGTATAATATATTTGTGCAATGAATACCCGTTTATCATCTGCATTTCTTCTTGGTGTAGCAATTTTAATGGCCAGTAGTATAGTTCTAAGTCTAGTGGACTGATGAACCCAGATGTTAAGTCCCACAGTGCTCAGAACCATTTCTTTTTGCATAAAATGTGGACGTCCAGTTGTGGTGTGGGCGTGCAACTTCCAGCCTTCGTAACCCACGAACAATCAACATTGATGCATGAACCAGGCACCTACTGTGGAGGCCAACATGCAGGAATGTCGCTGATCGCTCATTGAGGAGACGCTGTTGGTAGCCCCTTGGTTCGTGGGGGTGGTCATTTGTCCAACAGTTGCACGTCTATTCGCTCGTTAACATCTCTGTAGCTGTCGTTCACCCCTGTTGCCTATGGCTCGTGGTGCACCACATTCGCATCAGCGCCAGTTTTGGCTATCGCCATTTTGCCATGCACGGTATATTTTAACAACGGCTCGCGAACAGTTTACAAATTTACAGAATGAGATTTTCACTCTGCAGCGGAGTTTGCGCTGATATGAAACTTCCTGGGAGATTAAAACTGTGTGCCGGACCGAGACTCAAACTTGGGACCTTCGCCTTTCGCGGGCAAGTGCTCTACCATCTCAGTTACCCAATTCCGCCAGTACCTCGTCTCGTACCTTCCAAGCTTCACAGAAGCTCTCATGCATACCTTGCAGAACTAGCACTCCTTTCTTCCAGGATCTCATTCTGGAAACGTCCCCCAGGCTGTGGCTAAGCCATGTCTCCCCATATCCTTTCTTCCAGGAGTGCTAGTTCTGCAAGGTATGCAGGAGAGCTCCTGTGAAGTTTGGAAGATAGGCGACGAGATACTGGCAGAAGTAAGGCTGTGAGGACGGGTCGTGAGTCGTGCTTGGGTTGCTCAGATGGTAGAGCACTTGCCCGCGAAAGGCAAAGGTCCCGAGTTCGAGTCTCGGTTCGGCACACAGTTTTAATCTGCCAGGAAGTTTCAGTTTACGGATTTAGTCATTTCGGAAATGCTTCCACTCTTGGCCTGAAAGCCAATGATCATACCCTTCTAGACGTCAGATAAATCGCTCCATTTCCGCATTGCGACAACGACTGAACTGTATTCCGTGTCTCTCCTCGCCCCCCCCCCCCCCTCTTGCCCCGACACGCTTTATATACCCTCCACTGCTAGAGCTATCACCTGTCGTTCATGAGTGCTTATTTCACGTTGACGTCGAACATAGGCGCTGGTAACAATATGACTGGACCGTGCAATAAAGATCTGTTTTAAAAAAATATTTTAGTCTCGTGACCGAAACAGAACCCTTTGCTTTTACCTCTCAAAAATTCTGTTTTACCAACGATCAGGTTGGGAACCACTGACGTAGAGCCATGTTGCAGCATTGATTCTATACAGTCGTCCATATACAGCATCTCGCTACCATGACTTACCGGCAACAGAGGAGAGTCACATGATTCATTGTTACCAGTTCATCATGTACTGTGCTCCAAGGCAGAAAGTATATCCTTGTAAGGGGTTGCTTAATACTTCGTCGTTGTGTTTATATGTAGCAACTTTTCAACACTATACGCAAGAAATAATTCATACGGTGTCGTGTTTTGTGGCCATAATTCGTAGATGCTAACACACGGCTACCGGGTACGGTAAAATTTTCGCTCATGTTTCAGCCTTCCTAGTACAACTGTATGCGCCAGCTCGTGTTCGTCGGAACGGGAGTAGTTGGCGTGTAAAGCTCCAACAAACCGTTTCTCCATCGGCCATTCTGTACACAATGAGCAGCTGGCTGTTCTCTACGGTCAGTTTACGACGGCGGCTGAGATGCCGTTTCGAGGGGCGTCGTTTTCTCGCTCTCGGCGAGACGCTGGTAACTGCTCCGGGGGCGGGTGAGTTAGACAGGGTGGGGGGGGCGGGGGAGGCGGGCAGACTATTAGACGGGCGGCTCCGTACCCAGGGTAATGGAATCGTGGCCGTTCTGCCGGCGTACTTTCCGAGATCCAATTAGAGAGACATTAAAACCGCGCCGGACACCTCAAAACGTTTCAGCGGTTATTATATGCCGGGGTGTTTTTTTGAGAAGCCTTACACCGCTCTCGCAAGCCATTATTTGCGCGCCGGAGCCACCGTGGCGTGCCTTCGCGGTTCCCTGACCTCCGACAACATCTCGTAATGAGGCGCCGCAGCCGACGAAACGCGCTTTCCACGAAACTCCGCTGCTTGCCGAGGCACGGGAAATACGTCGGATGGAAGCCGTAATACGGATACCTTCCACCTGTTATAAATACTTGTTCGTCAGATAAAGCGACAGCTAAATGTACTTGCAGCTAAAAATGGAATTTACAGCTGTGCAAGTACGTCTCACGCACGTAGGAGTAGGCTATTACAAATTTGGGAATGAGTCAAGGACTCGTGAACTTGTGAACAGTGTCGTCAATGCGTACAGAAGTGAGACAAGCTCTTATCTTTTCGTTTTATAAATATCAATGCTATGATTTGAAACGCTTTTTCTTGCTGCAGCGTAATTTTTATTTGCGTTCGAGAAACGTTTCGCCTTTTGTACATGATGTTACGGGTATACTTGCAGAGAGTTTCATATGGTACCTAAACATCTACACACACGAGTTACTTGGTTGTTTTTCCCCCACATCGAACTATCGTCCCGCAAACACGTCACAAACGACCTGATGTTTTCTGCGTGACCCCTGTCAGTACAGAGTAACTGTTTTGAGGCCATGGTCAACACCTGATCTGCTGCCCAGGGGAAATCAGGCATTAATGGCTTTCTCTTGCCACGCCTACTTGCAGGTTCTAATTAACCTAAAAACATATGACTTGTAATATTATTAATATGCAAGTGACGTAAATACTGATGTAATATTGTCCAGTACATCGTCCTCAGGCACCAATAGAAATATCTGCACTTGTATCCTTTGCACAGCGTATTAAACACATCAGTGGGTTTTTCCTGTAGTAACACAGTGATAATGAGAGATTTGAAACAGTTCACACCATAAGATTTACATTAATGAAACGTTAGTCACTCGTCTGTCATGCTAAAATCTGCATTCCCTCTCAGCTGGTTATAGGTTGGTGGGCGTAGTTCCAATTAGCTCGTGAAAAATCGGCACATTTTAACTTCCACAACCTTTGCTTTTTTTTTTTCGTTCTCGTCAACTAAATTATATGAAACACATAGACATGGTCGCATTCTCTAACCACAAAGGCTAGCGGGCCTCTCCTATTTTTAAACCTGAAATCGTCCACATCTCGCGTCCTGAAATATTTGCTACTACTCCGAACACACCCTATAGCTATATAGCAGCTAAAACACTTCTGGTCTCTTCAGTACATATAGCTTCTAAAAGCTAGGTTTCATTGCTAGCATTAGACACAACGGACACCGTTCGGGAGCGTAATGGACTCGTGCGTAGTTTTCAACAGTAAGCTGACACATCACATTTTTCTCACATTGGCGTCAGAACTACGTCGCGCTCGCTGCGCCTCATAATCGGCGGTTCTCTCACTTTTGTGCCACGAACATGCTTTCTTCTCCACGGTGACCCATCTTGAGTTAGGTGGTTATGTCTGACGTTTCTCCTTTGGTCCCACAGTATGGAGATCTTCAGGTATCCTTGCACATAGCAAGCAGATACCACAGTTCTTTACACTACTATTCTAATTTTTTCAGTAATTATTGTTATTTTGTCTTTGTTTTCCTCTGGTTACTGCTCAGTGCTACTTCACCAAATTTTTGATGAAGAATAAATAATAACCTCTCCCTCTCTCTCTCGCAAAGATATGACTTGTTAATTATAACATACTGCGCGGTGGATCATCTGGGACACACATGACATGTCTTTGCAGAAGGGCAGTTGATGATAAGCCTTTGTAAACTCACAAGAACTTATCGTTACTCTTAAATACCGTACTGTGAAGCGCTAAGTTGTTGACGCGAACTTCAATAATATCAAGAACAGACAATTTTTTTTGTGTTATCACACTTTGTGAAGTGTAATTAGTCTCACTGTTTGACATCATAAATCATCCTGTCCGAACAAACCTAATAGTTAACCGCGCTGAAGAGTACCGCAGCAAGTCGGATGAAACAGTGGTAGTTTAGTTGTTTTACTGTCTTATAATGACGCTGCTTAATGTCTAAAATAATTTTATTCAAATTTACGCTGGCCGTAGAAGCCTACGAGCTTAAATCTTCATAGGATTCAAGAATAGAGACTTTCTAAAACGTGATTTTCTGCTGTTATTGCAAGTAGCTGTGTGCCGGAGAACGTCGAATCGGCACGGCAGAAGCCTTGTACGCTGTAGCTGTTAGGCAAATCACCAACTACAGTAGTGGCGGAAATCGTTTTCCCCCAGAGAACGTAGCCAGCGACCGCTAGATAGTTGAGGAAGCACATTTCTTGACCACGATATCGTGCGGCTCGCATTCCAAACGTATTTGCCGAGTCTTTTAGCCTGGCCTCATAAAATGATGTTGACCACGATTCACTGAAACGGACTTTAGGCTACTCGTCGAGTTTTGGTAAAATGTCGGCTCCTTAAAGTATTTCAATTTACTGCCCTTACACGCCCAGAGAAAAAACACAGGTAACGTATAAATCGTAACAAAAACTAAGTGACATTTTACGATGAGTGGCAAGGCACGATTAGGGAGCCGTCAGAAATTACACACATACACACACACACACACACACACACACACACAGTTACATATCCCATGACCAGCTGTATAGATGAATTTCACTTAATGAGGAGCAATATGGATGTCGTTCATAGACACTGAAGTGATATCCAACGACTACACGCTACGAAGCATTTAGAGAGCCGAGAAACAGTTCACGGTAACTAGAAATGGCCATCTGGTTTGTTACAGTAGCGCAACATGCAATAAAGAAAAATCGTTAGACTTGATCATACTGTCAGTTGTCTCTTCAAGTTCTTTGGTATGTGTCATAAAAGTGAAACGGAAGTGCAAGTAAATAAATCAATGTAAGAAATAACACCACCCGGAAAGCTACGTCACTCCTTTGACAATATTGCCACTTGAGATCTCACACTACAGAAAGTGTCAAAGCGCACCTTTGAAAGATTGACACTGTATCCTGTCGTTCGAAATCGGTCACCACATCTCTCTCTCTCTCTCTCTCTCTCTCTATCTCTCTCTCTCTCTCTCTCCCTGTCTCTCTCGTTCTGGTTGTTTGTGTTAGTCATGTCTCCAGGATCCGCTCGCTCATACTGGACTTGGAATTTACTTTATTTTTGGGCGTGGATTTAATTATTTTTAGTGACAAAACGTAAAAAGTTTACATGGTTAAAAACGGAAATTTAGGAGAGTTAGAACCCTACAACCAGATAAAAAAAACAACCAATACAGAAGAAAGAAGTGTGTAGATATTTGGGAATAAGTATCGATGAAAGACGTTAATTACCTAGTCGTTCAATGCCTTAAATCGAAAAACACCTTGTGTTCGACGAGAAATGGAACTTACACAATTACGTAGAAACCGTCTGCTAAGGGTGAAATTCTTACAAAAAAATTAAGCACACTAGACAAAAAATTAGTCAGATCCAGGAGGCATCGAGCCGACACCACCTAACGCCTCCCATATCCTTGATTAAGGCTTCTTTTCAGCGAGGAAGAGATTCCACAACCTTTTTACACCTAAAATCACCAACAAACGAAAAACGCATCTATTTAGAGAAGAAGAAGATCAAAATTCGCTTCACGCCTTGCTATGTTAGTCTCCACTATTTCCAGTCTTTGTCAGCATAGACCAGATGTGGTTTGGATTCAGTGAAACAATACCGACGGCAACTCAGAGATATATACCAAATAAATTAATATGAGATGGTTTTGATTCCCCATGCTACGCAAAACAGTTCAGAATATTTTCGTAAAAGCAAGGAAAAAAGCATTCCAAATTTAAAAGAACGCAAAAATCCAAAGATTGGCGATGTTTTACAAAATCTCGAAATTTAGCGCGAATTTCAATGTGTGATGCTTTTAATAGTTTCCACAACGAAACTCTGTCTCGAAATCAAAGAGATTGTGGTTATATGTAAAGTACACCAGCGGCAAAACGCAGTTAATAGCATCATTAAGCGAAAACAACGGCGTTGTTACTGATGACAGTGCTACTAAAGCACAGTCACTAAATACGGTTTTCTGAAATTCCTTCACCAAAAGAAAGTAAATATTCCGGAATTCGAATCACGAACAACTGCCAAAACGAATAAGTTAGAAGTAGATATCCTTGATGTAGTGAAGCAGCTTAAAACACTTAATAAAGGCAAGGCCTCAGGTCGAGATGTATACCACTTAGGTTAGAGTATGCTGATATATTACCTCCGTGCTTAGCAATCATATACGAGCCCAACCGCTCGCTCGCCGAAAGATCAGCACCTAAAGACTGGAAACTAGCACAAGTCACGTCAGTACAAAACAAAGGAAATAGGAATGACCCACTGAATTATAGACTCATATCTATTTGCAGTAGGATTTTGGAACATATACTGTGTTCGAACTTTATGAATTATGTCTAAGAAACCGCTTTATTGACAAACAGCCAGTACGGATTCATAAAATATCGTTCTTGTGAAACATAACTAGCTCTTTATTCTCACGAAATAATGAATGTTATCGACAAGGTATGCCAAATTGATTATATATTCTCAGATTTCCACATGGCATTTGACACCGTTCCTCACAAGCGACTTCTAATCAAATTGTTAGCCTATGGAGTATCGTCTCAGATGTGCGACTGGATTCGCGATTTCCTGTCAAAAGGTAACAGTTAGAAGTAACGGACGGAATGTCATAAACTAAAACAGAAATAACCTCTGGCATTCCCCGAGGAAGTGTGATAGGCCTTCTGGCGTTGAAGATCTACTTAAACGATTTAGGAGACTATCTGAGCAGCCCTCTTAGATTGTTTGCAGATGATGCTGTCATTTAATGTCTCATGAAGTCATCAGAAGATGGAAACCAATTGCAAAATAATGTAGACAATATATCTCTTTGGCGCGAAAAATGGCAATTGACTCTAAATAATGAAAAGTGTGAACTCATCCAGGTGAGTATTAAAAGGAATCTGCTAAATTTCTGTTACATGATAAATCATAGAAATCTATAGGCTTAGGGATTATGGTTACAAATAACTTAAACTGAAACGATCACACTGATAAAGTTGTGGGGAAAGCAAACCAAATATTGATTTACTGGCAGAACACTTAGAAACTGCAACAGCTTTACTAAAGTGATTGCTTACACTATGCTTGTCTGCCCTCATCTGGAGTACTGCTGTGCAGTGTGAAATCTGCATGAGACAGTGTTGGAGGAGGACATCGAAAAAGTTCAAAGAAGGGCAGCTCATTTTGTATTATCGCGGAATAAGGGTGGGGGGGGGGGGCGAGATAATTCCACAATTACTAAATCTGAATTGGGGTGACAATCATTAATAAAAAGTCGTTTCTCGTTGCGGTATAATCTTCTCGTGAAGTTTCGATCACTAACTTTCTCCTGAGAATGTGAAAATATTTTGTTGACGCCCGCCTACATAGCGAGAAATGAACGCCATAATAAAATAAGAGAGATCAGTGCTCGCGCTAAAAGATTAAAATGTTCGTTCTTCCTGTGAGATGTTGGAGAGTGGAACGGTAAAGAAATCGCTTGAAGGTGGCTCGATGAACGATCTGCCAGATACTGCAGAGTTCTCATGTAGATGTAGACTGATGATTAGGTCGCAGAGAGCTAGTAAAATGCAAGGGTGTTGATTGCTACACTTCACCTGCTGTTGCAGATAGTTCCAGACATCAAATCCGGTTTAGATCACGTGATTTAGCGGGCCAGTCGAGGTGCAATAGGATGATTCAGTGTGTGTCAAACCAGGAACGTATATGTGCAGCTCTATAAACATAGCTTTTCCCATTTTGGAAAACGAGAGTATCCACGGCATACTCAACCTGAAGATTCCAAAGAAAAGGCAACACTTGTTGTTCGAGACACTTGCAATAGACACTCTAGTGCGCGTCGAACTAATATGAATGATTGGGTCCAAGTCATGGTACGATAAACGCCCCCAAAACAACCCAGAACCAGCTCCAGCCTGAACTACACTCACCACACACTATGGTTTGAACCTCTGGTTGGGCAATTGGTTCACTCGACGTCTTACATCATTTGAAAGGAAGCATAATCTCGAATCATCAGACTGTATTACACACGTGCAGTCAGCTACTGTCCAGTGTCTGGTGTTGTCCCGCCCACTGAAGATGTGTAACCTTATATTTTACTCTGAGAAGTAGCTTTTACTAGATACCTAACTAAACATTTGCCTTGCACACGTTTCGTTTCGCAGTGTTTGCACCAACTGATTTATGGACAAGCATTCAGTGACAGCAGCAGCCCTGTCGAGTTTGAAGCTGGCTGTCATCGACAATGTGTGTTACTCATCTTCAGTCCCTTTGGGTTTTGTTTTTTTTACTACCACCATTCTTGTAGCAAGCTGTGACTAGTACGCCATTCCTTGTAGAAACATTGGACAGACCACTATGACACACAAAAAAACTGGGCAATTTTATTCAGCTGTGTCTGTTATAGACATAATGCAAACGGTATGTGTGTTTGTTCAGGATCTCCTCTTAAACACCTGGATCAATTTCAACCAAATTTCTCATAGAAACAGCTGGACTCATGAGTTGCAGCACTGTGGGGTTTATATCCTCCTAGCTCCAATAGAAGTGAAGAGAAGATAAAAAAATTTCAGCCCTCAGCATATAGGCTGCCCTGCATGACAGGCATGTTGTGTGAGAACAGTATCGGCATGCCAAATCAACCTGCTTTGCAGGCCAGCTACATGTCAGAGGCAAGAGACAGTCATCTCGGCCACAGCATGTAGGCTGCCCCACATGATATGTGTGTTGTTTTGTAGTAGTATCAGCCTCCTACATCAACCTGCCTTACATGGAGTCTGTATGTCAGGGGCAATAAATAATTTTCAAGCCTCCAATGTGTAGCATGCCCTGTGTGACAGGATGTTGTGGGTGTAGAATGGGGCTGCTTCATTGCACTGTATTGCAGGGGCTACATGTGCTGATGAGCATGGCTGGAGTCAGTTTGAGATGGATGGAGGAGGAAATGGACAGGGTGAGGGGGAGGAGGAAATAGACAGAGAATGGGGAGGAGGGAGCCGTGCATGAGACAGGTGGAAAGTGGAAAGGGGTAGTGGGCAAGTGGAAAAGGAAGATGGAGAGGTGGAGGTGGAATGAGAGATGGAGAGGGGGATATGGAGGGGAGGGAGGAAGATATGGTCAGAGAGAAGGGGTGGAGGAAATGGACAAAGAGAGGGGGAGATGAAGAGACAGAGAGAGTGAGGTGGAGAAAAAAGATAGATACAGATGTGAGGTTGAGTTGGACAAACAGAGGGAGGAACAGGTGGGCACAGAGAGGGGCAGGAGAAGGTGTGTTCACAACACAAGTCGAATGTGTATGTGAGCTATTTACAGGTCTATACCTTCTTTCTTCTAACTCAGAAACGACAAGTTGGGAGAACATAAAACTAACTATATCAAATCACATTAAACAGATTTCATGGAGTTACTTCATTTCAACGAAGCACATTGATTGGAAAAAGCACTAAACTGTGCAGCAGTAAAGGAAGTAAAAAGAGAGAAACACTGCACAAGAGATGGATATGAAACCATATCAGTGACAATCGGTTTCAAACCAAATATAAATTGCTGCTGTGCTGAATTCTCAAGCGGTTTCCGAGCGAAAAGAAAGCTGCATTTAGAAAACATTTCAAATCGATATATCTCGCAAAAGACCGTTGCTTACAGCAGCACAAACAGCTGCATGTGTTCATAGGGCCTCCTTCATGGTGAGTGTACTGCAGACCGTCCCGTATTGTAAGATGAGGACAGCCATGTTCATAGGGCTGCACACATATGTTGTTGGCCTGACGAGCACTCAGCCACCATATCTCACCTGGGCTGGTCCGCTAAATAATCCAGTCTTCATCCTGTACAAAAGTCTTAATGTATCTGAAACAGTAGGTCAAGCGCAGCAGTCGACAACTCCGCGATGTTGTAGCTCTACGGGATCCTATCAACGATAGTTGTCTTCAGTTTCATGCCTGAACAAACTTTTTGACTTTCTCCCTCACCAGACTGAAATCGCTATCATAGCTGTAGCTGCAGTTGACGTTGGCAGTGTAACGGATTTTGCAAACAACGATATCGTGACACCCATCTCGTTCTGTTCATCCAAGACACCGACGCCCAAGTGAATGCCAGGACTCTTGACTTCTGGAAGGCGTTAGTTACAATTCTGCAGTGTTACCTAACGAATAAAATAGGAGCATACGAAACATCAGATCAGCTTTGTGACTGTACTGAAGCATTCTTAGCGAACGGGACAAAGCACGTCATTCTTAGCGCAGAGAAATCTACAGATGTAAAATAATTTCGGGAGTCCAACAGTGGAATGGTATAGGACCATTATCATACTCTGTACAGAATGTCACATGCCAAGGAAACTGGTATAGGGATGCATATTCAAATACAGAGATATGTAAACAGGCAGAATACGATGCTGCGGTTGGCAACGCCTATATAAGACAAAAAGTGCCTGGCGCAATTGTGAGATCGGTTACTGCTGCTACTATGGCATGTTATCGAGTTTTAAGTGAGTTTGAACGTGGTGTACAGTCGACACACGAGCGATGGGACATAGCATCGCCGACGTAGCGATGAAGTGGGGATTTTCCCGCACGACAATTTCACGAGTGTACCGTGAATATCAGGAATCCGGTAAAACATCACATCTCAGACATCGCTGCGGCCGGAAAAGATTCAGCAAGAAGGGACCAAGGACGACTCAAGAGAATCGTTGAACGTGACGGAACTCCAACCCTTCTGCATACTGCAGCAGATTTCAATGCTGGACCATCAACGAGTGTCAGCGTGCGAATCATTTAAAGAAACGTCATCGAATTGGGCTTTCGGAGCCTAAGGCCCACTCGTATGCTCTTGATGATTGAACGCCACAAAGCTTTACGCTTCGCCTGGGACCGTTGACACCGACACTGAACTGTGGATGACTGGAAATATGTTGCCTGATCGGACGAGTCTCTTTTCAAATTCTATCGAGCAGATGGACGTGCTCGGATATGGAGACAACCTCGTGAATCCGTGGACTCTGTATGTCAGTAGGAGACTCTTCAGCCTGGAGGCTCTGTGATGGTGTGGGGCGTGTGCAGTTGGAGTGTTATGGATGGGACCCCTGATACATCCAGATACGACTCTGACCGGTGATACGTACGTAAGCATGCTGTCTGATCACCTGCATCCATTCATGTCCTTTGTTTATTCCGACGGACTTGGGCTATTCAAGCAAGACTATACGTGCAGAATTGTTACAGAGTGGCTCCAGGAACACTCTTCTAAGTTTAAACACTTCCGCTAGCCACCACACTCCCCAGACATGAACATTATTGAGCATATATGGCACGCCTTGCAACGTGCTGTTCAGAAGAGATCTTCGCCTCCTCGTAGTCTCAACGGAATTTATGGACAGCCCTGAGGATTCATGGTGTCAGTCTCCTCCAGCAATATTTCAGACATTATCGAGTCCATGCCATGTCGTGTTGCGCCATTTCTGTGTGCTCGTGGGGGTCCTACACGGTATTAGGGAGCTGTAGCAGATCCTTTGGCTCTTCAGTGTAGTTTACTTGGTATGGGAACACTAACGGTCATCACTGTCTTTATAACTTTGTTCTTTACAACATGCGTCTTTTATAAACAACGCAATAGATTTTTTGTACAGTAATCCACTTCCTTTCCTCAAGACCTGTTCAAAAACCTATCACAGAGTACCGTTCACGTAAAAATGACGAAATAAGAAACATTAAAAAATTGACTTTGATTTTCCTGTAGTAGCAGAAAGTACAGGTTCCCTGCTAGTACTACCCCGTTCACTTGCTTCCATTGAGAGTAAACAAAGGGAAACGCATGGAAAATGCACACGTCATTCAGTTAACTTTGTCTAGCTGGAGATTAACGAGAGTACCATGTACACCAACGAAGACAAGGTAGAAGTTTTAGTCATTTACGGGGACTGTAGGTTAGCAGAAGAGTAATTGGGAAAATGTTTTCTTACTTAAAGTATGGGTACATGTAGTATAGTGCTGTCGCACCTTTACACAAACTATTGTCTACAATAAAGGAAGTCCTAAATTAAAAACTGCTTCATCATTATTTTTCTTTTATTGTGGTTGAAGGTAGGCGTAATACTACTCAAGAGTTTCCATCGAGTGAACGAGTTATGTTACTCCACGTATGTGCACTGTAGCTAGTAGAGGGGAGTCAAAGTCAGTTTTGATACATTTTAAAAACGTCAGTTTTACGTGAAATGTTGACTGTGATACGTTTGTGAACAGATCTTGAGCAGATGAAGTGGATTACCAAATAAAAAATATAGTTTGCTGCTAAAAATGACGTTCTGCTGTCTATTAAGTTCGTGCCCTATATCGTAGAGTTTCTGTTTTGCATGCTGTTTGAATTTACACACTGTCATTTTGCCATTTGGCGATAGTGAGTGGAGCTGTGGATGCTCGAAAATGGGGTGCCAAGTGGATAAATCGGAACTCTTCAGGCATATTCTTCTGTTCAATAGAGGGGTGACAGCAGGGGAGACAGCCAGAAACATTTGAGCCGTGTATGGGGATAACGCCATTGGACAGAGCACGGCAAGAAAATGGTTTTCTCTTTTCAAGGAGGATCGTTTTGACATTTGTGGCTCTCAATGTGGTAATGATTGTGTCTCCTCTGAACTGTCGTACTGTAATTGAAATGTTCTGTTCCGCATAAATTTCTACATCTACATCTACAAAGATCTCCGTAAGCCAACTTACGGTGCGTGGCGGAGAGTACCCTGTACCAGTACTTGTCATTTCCTTTCCTGTTCCACTCGCAAATAGAGTGAAGAAGTAATGACTGTCTATGTGCTTCCGTATCAGCCCTAGTTTCTTGTATCTCATCTTCGTGGTCCTTACGCGCAATTTATGTTGGCGGCAGCAGAATCGTTGGGCAGTCAGCTTCAAATGCCGGTTCTCTAAATTTTCTCAATAGTCTTTCTCGAAAGGAACGTCACTTTCCCTTCAGGGATTCCCGTTTGAGTACCCGAAGCATCTCTGTAACACTTACGTGTTGTTCGAACCGACCGGTAACAAATCTAACAGTCCGCCTCTGAATTGCTTCGATGTTTTCCTTCAGTTTGACCTGGTACGGATCCCAAAAACCGGAGCGGTGCTCAAGAATAGGTCACACCAGCGTCCTACATGCGGTCTCTTTCCTGAAATTCTCCCAGTAAATCGAAGTCGACCATTCCCCTTCCCTACCACAGTTCCCACATGCTTTCAGCCTGACTTCAGTTAATTTTTGTACTTACATTACCACTTCACATCTAAAGATAATTTTGCATATATTTAATCACAAACACTTTTTTCTGATAATATAATTTTATTTTTCAAATCGACTCATTTAGTAAATTCGATCCTGAACCATGAAAATTACTAATCACAATTGTTACCTTAAATGAACCA
This sequence comes from Schistocerca serialis cubense, assembly GCF_023864345.2. NCBI lineage: Eukaryota > Metazoa > Arthropoda > Insecta > Orthoptera > Acrididae > Schistocerca > Schistocerca serialis. Next base: position 392,898,078 of record NC_064641.1, on the reverse strand, counting down.
AGCAGCACTTTACAGTGAAAATATTATTACTATTATTTAGTTTTCATATGCACAAAATTGCTGTTTTCATTTTTAATTTTTCTAATTTTACTATCAAAAATTCAACCGACAATTACATAAGGACAAGAATTTGCCAGTTTTTATATTATCAAAATTTGCGATCTTCATTAGGTCTATTAATTATTAGGTGCATAAATCTTTATATAAATAATTATTTCCCGAAGACATTATGTAAATTATATCTGAAAAGCAATTTCAACTAACACAGTCACAATAAAATTCATTTGAAATCTAGATGGTTCTGGAAGCTACTTACGTAATAGTCACAGAAATTTTACGCGCCAAACACGACATATAGTTCCAGTTATTGTCGTGATTGGTCAATGTAACTATCAAGTTCTTTGTGTTGTGTTGTAATGTTGCACACTGCATTCACTTAAAAAGTGGTGGTGTAGAAAATATGAAGAATTTATGATTAAATATTGATGATGACAAAAAGCAACAATATTCCAGCGACTTTTACTGAAACAAAAAGCTTGTACCTATTAATTAGAAAGCATAAACAGGAACCGACACCGTAGACAACGAGACAGTCATAGCAAGATATTTATTTAGTAATAAAATTTTTCTTCCCGTATGAAATTAGGTAAACATTGATAATTAGTTCAAAGTAGACTATTTACTTTCTGTACAACTACGAACATTTTGATGATAAGGGATTTGTAACATTACAGCCTTCAGGGAGACATTCGGTGTTTGACAAAGGTCGTTTAAACGCATTAATCCTCAATGATCCATGTCAATATGCTCGAGAACTGGCAGATGTGATGAACTGTGAACATTCCACATCGTGTGACATTTGCAAGCATAGGGGTGATTTGAAAATGGGATCTATGGGTACTGTGTGCTCTAAGTCACTAACATAAATCAGCGGGTGCCATATGCGCATTTCTGCTTCCTCGTCATCAGCTGGCACGAGAGTAACATCGACCGTTTCTATCCTGCATCGTTAATTATGACGAGAAATGGTGTTTTATTCTAACATAAGCAAAAGGAAGCAGCAATCCCCCGTACAGAGACTTGCGTGCATCCACAAAAGATTCTGTTATGCATCTGGTGGAATAGCGACGGTGTGGTGCACTACGAATTGCTTTCCCGAAGTATAACGGTCACTGCTGACATTTACTGTCAAGAACTGAGACATCGTGCAGACGCAATCCGAGAACGACGACCGGGAAAACTGCGTGAAGTGATGCTACCCCACGATAACGCCCGCCCGCATTCTGCTAGACTGACAAAATAAATAAAGAAACAATAAACTGAAAGGAATTGGGTTGAAAATCATTCCGCACCAATTTTATGCACTTGATTTTGCATCCTCAGATTTTCACCTCTTTCGCTCTCTATCGAACAGCTTTCAAGGAACTTCCTTTCCGGATTTAAATGCACTCCGAACATGGCTGGACGAGTTCTTCATCTCAAAACCACGTGATTTATACAGTCGCGGAATCGAAAAGTTACCCCAGCGCTACAGACCGTTGTAAATAATGAAGGGAAATATATTATTGATGACAAAGGCCTCGGTTGAGTATATCTGTTATGTTTATTAAACTTACAGAAAGAAGGCCAAACTCATCACATCTTCGTGACTAAGAACTGGCAAAAAGGCAATCACGCTAAACAACATTTGCTTCAAACATCCTTTTTATTTTGGATATCAAGAATTAGTTCTATATATGTTTAGGGTGTTGAGATTAAAAGTGCAAATATTTCTATTGGTGTCTGAGGATAGAGTACTGAACAACATTACATTAAAATTTACTTCATTTATAGACTAGTAACTATAGCTATTAGGAGTAGCATGTTTTCAATTAGATTAGTATTTCCAAGAACACGTGGCAAGAGCAAGCCATTAAGGCTTATTCTCCCCTGGGCAGCAGGTTAGGTGTGGAAGTATGGATGCGAGGATGTAAAACGGGTAGTCTATACTGACAGGAGTAGACCACTTAATGGTACAGTTACGAACGAGAAGAAAACAGCAGGTAGTACGTTATGTGATGTGTTTGTGGGAACACTGTTAGACGCAGAGGAAAAGCAACAAACTCACTGAAGCAGATACATATTAAGGCACTGATGATCTCAGTATCTGCCCCTATAATCATAACACCATGTAAAACTAAATTAAAAGGAAGGTCAGCTTTGGCCATAATATTGATTAATATTGATGGTTTATTGATATCAAAATCGATTTTCAATACATAGTGATCATCTTCAGTGCTGTGGTGTACAAATTAAACTCATAGACACTGGTATCAAGTTATTACCAGCAACCAAAACTGAGAAACGATCACAATAACTCTTAAGGTATGCATTTGAGAGCCCGTTTTCAATAGAATTTTTTGTTTCTAGTTTCGCGTACTTTTAATTGTATACATTTATACCATTAATTAGGATACTCGTTATTGTGATCGTTTCTCAGTTTTTGTTACTGATAATAACTTGATACCAGTGCCTACGAGTTTAATTTGGACACCACAGCACTGAAGATGATCACTATGTGATTGAAAACCGATTTTGCTATCAATAAACCATCAATATTACGGCCAACGCTGACCTTTCTTTTAATTTAACATATATTGTCGTTGTGCACACAGCACTCCATGGAGTCGCCAGTCAACCATCTACAACTATAGCGTGTATCGTAATTAAAGGCATAAATGTATACAATTAAAAGTACACGAAACTAGAAGCAAAAAAGTCTAGCGAACACGGACTCTCAAATGCATACCTTAAAAGTTATGAGCACTTCTTCATCTTCAATATTGTGAAACAAATCTCTTCTACTGCAAGCTCTTTGCTATCCGTATTTTGGTAAAAGATAAAGTGGATCAAAACAAAAAAAATGTTGTGCAATATACATGGGCCCTAGCATGCACTCCACAAGAGCCATGAGTACTTGTTCAGTAGAAGAGATGTTTCAGAGAGTAGTGAAGATGAACAAGTGCTGACAGCTTTTAAGGTAAGCGCTTTGGAGTCCATGTTTACTGGACACTCTTTTCTTGCTTTGGTCTATGCTACCACCACTCAAAATATGGAAAGCAAAGACATTGCCGTAGAAGAGATATGTTAGACAGTGTAGAAGATGAAGAAGTGCTCATAGTACTTAAGGTATGCATTTTAGAGCCAGTTTCTACTAGACTTGTTAGCTTCTAGTATCGTGTACTTTCTCCTGTATGTATTTACGCCATTAATTATGATACACCTTATATATATCAAAAAAAGGGTTCCCAGAACTGAAGACAGATGTTGACTGTGGATATTTGAACACAGGCAAGTCTCTTTGACTGTTCAGAGATGTCACTAGCCCGCTCAAGATATAAACAGCCACGCATGTGCAGCGCCTATTCGACGGAGGGGGTCCGACAGCCGATCAGTTCCAGTCATTCCACCAGGAAGGAGGTAGACGGCTCGTGTTGTTTGTAGTTCAACCATGCCTAGACGGTCAATACCGCGGTTCGATCGCGTCCGGTTTGTTACTTTGTGTCCGCAAGGGCTCTGAACAAGGGAAGTGTCCAGGCCTCTCGGAGTGAACCAAAGCGATGTTGTTCGGACATGGAGGAGATACAGAGAGACAGGAATTGGCGATGACATGCCTCACTCAGGCCGCCTAAGGGATTCTACTGCAGTGTATGGCCGCTGCCTACGGATTGTGGCTCGGAGGAACTCTGACAGTAACGCCACCGTGTTGAATAATGCTTTTCGTGCAGCCGCAGGACGCCGTGTTACAACTCAAACTGTGCGCAGTAGGTTGCATGATGCGCAGCTGCACTCCCGACGTCCATGGCGTGGTCCATCTTTGCAACCACGACACCACGTAGCAACGTACAGATGGGCCCAGCAACATGCCGAATGGACCACTCAGAATTAGCATCACGTTCTCTTCACCGATGAGTGTCGCTTATGCCTTCGTCGGAGAAATGTTTGGAGGCAACCCAGAGGCAACCCAGTCAGACTGAACGCCTTAGACACATTATCCATCTAGTGCAGCAAGGTGGAGGTTCCCTGCTGTTTTGAGGTGGCATTATTTGGGTCCGACGTACGCCACTGGTGGTCATGGAAAACGCCGAAACGGCTGTACGATACGTGAATGCCATCCTCCAATCGATAGTGCAACCATATCGGCAGCACATTGGCGAGGCATTCGTCTTCATGGACGACAATTCGCGCCCCCATTGTGGACGTCTTGTGAATGACTTCCTTCAGGATAACGACATCGCTCGACTATACTATATATTCGTCGCGGCATACTATACACAAGTTCCTCAAGGCACTGTCGATCCAGATTGTCCCATTCCTCAACGGCGATTCGGCGTAGATCCCTCACAGTGGTTGGTGGATCACGTCGTCCATAAACAGCCCTTTACAATCTATCCCAGGCGTGTTCGATAGGGTTCATGTCTGGAGGACATGCTGGCCACTCGGCCAGAACTGATGTAAAAATGAAATATAAGAATACGAGAATTTAAAAAGACTGTAGCAACCGAAAATACCATACAAATACACTCGTATAATAAATGCATTACACATACTGTGAACCCCAGTTCTAATTTTACAATTCATATAATGCCCTTGTGTCCCCTAACAAAAAAAAAAGACCACCCGGGGTAGTAACCTTTTACGGAAATGAGCAGATAAATGAAAACAGTAAATAAGTAAAAACAATAATCAGATTTCGAGTATGGGATGCAGAAGTTACAGGCTCGACGCTAGCCACTACGCCACTGGTTGTGCTGAACTTACTCCGCGCTAACATGCATCAAAATTATGTTGAAAACTTTAACGGTCACTTTCCCAGAAACGTCGAGTATTTGCTGAAAAGTCGAAACACGCGTTCGCTCATTTTGGCTCCCCTTCCACTGAGCGAAGTTTCTGGAAAATCGGCTTATGGCAATGCATTTTCTGTAATTCCACGAAATCTAGTTCTTACAGCAAAACACATTTTCACTCTCGCCGAATGCGGACGCTCCTTATTCTGCGTTTCATAATTTTACGTTGAAACATTCCCTTAGAAAAATTTATAAATGACAGTGATGGAAAACCACTACGTTATTTGATTTTCAGAGTAGCAAAACTGAACAGACTCAGACATTTTTCTCTTTACTTATTCTGATCAACACTGAACTGACACTGAATATTTTTTTTTTTTAGCGTAATAATCCCTACAAAAGAATGGCCCTAACTAACAATAATCTATACCTTTCATGAATCACTTACCTCACAAAAATCTTCGTTACTCAAACTACTGTAATAGAGCGAGCGCCAATACTGCCAGCTAAATAAAAGATTCTAACTACTGAAGGCACTAACTAATGATAGGCATAGTTAGCAAATGAAAGATTTTGATAGAGAACAAACAATGTATTTACCTCAACAGTGTTCAGAAGTCATAATACATATATCAGTTCATGACATCCAGTCTTACAAATTTCCTTTTCCTGACGGGCACACATCCAGATCGTCTGCTTTCAAAACTCTGCCATCTCTCTCCCCACATCCACCACTGCTGGCGGCTCACCTCCAACTACCCAACACTACACAAGCGAATATTCCAACAATGAGTCCAAACAGCCACAGACTGCACACAGAGCGCTATGTGGCGTTACCAACATAAAAACCTAAACAGTCTATTTGCAACGTGTTTATGTTGAGTAAACTAAGACATGACTCATCATTTGTAAAACCAGCCATGGAAGAGAAAGACAGGTCTATGCACTACGCGCGGTTAAGATCAGGAGCACCATCTGTCCAATGTCATCGCTCTATCGTAATACATTGAGGTGACAGAAGCCGTGGGAACACTCATGCACGTACACAGACGGTGGTAGAATCGCGTACACAATGTATAAAAGTGCTGTGGATTGGCGGAGCCGTCATTTGCACTCAGGTGATTCATGCGAAAAGGTTTGCCCGGCAGGAATTAACACACTTTGAACCCAGAATGGTAGTTGGAGCTAGACGCATGGGACATTCCATTTCGGAAATCGTTCGGAAATTCAATATTACGAGATCCACAGTGTCAAGAGTGTGCCGAGATTACCTCTCACTACGGACAATGCAAAACTTAACAACCGGGAGGAGCGGCGTTTGGGTAGAGTTGACATTGTTAAAAGACAAGCAACACTGCATGACATAAGCGCAGAAATCTATGTGGGACGTATGACGAACGTGTTCGTTAGGATAGTGCGGTGAAATCTGGCGTTAATGGTTTTTAGCAGAAGACGAACTGACACGAGTACCTTTGCTGACAGAACATCATCTGAAGCGCCTCTCCAGGGCTCGTGACCGTTTCGGTTGGACCCTAGACGGCTTGAAAACCATGGCCTGGTTAGATGACCCCGATTTCAGTTGATAAGAGTTGATGGTAGGGCTCGAGTGTGGCGTAAACCCCAGAAAGCCATGGATCCAAGTTATCAACAAGGCACTGTACCAGCTGGTAATGCCCTTGTAATGGTGTGGGTTGTGTTTACATGAAATGTACTGGATTCTCTGGTCCAACTGAACTGATCATTGATTGGAAATTTTCGGCTACCTGGAAACCATTTGAATCAGTTCATGTAATTCATGTTCCCAAACAACGATTTAATTTTTACGAATGACAATGCGCATGTCACGAGTCGAACATTGTTCGCGATTGGTTTGAAGAACATTTAGGACAATTCGAGCGAATGATTCGGCCACCCTGATCGCCAGACATGGGACATAATTGAGAGGTCAGTTCGTGCATAATTGTTTCGCAATTATGGACGACTGCACAGACATCATGGCTCAGTATTTGTGCAGGAGTCTTCCAGCGACTTGTTGAGTCCATGCCACATTGAGTTGCCGCACTACGCCTGGAAAAATTGTTCCGACACGGTATTACACTACTGGCCATTAAACTTGCTACACTACGAAGATGACGTGCTACAGACGCGAAATTTAACCGACAGGAAGAAGATGTTGTGATATGCAAATGATTAGCTTTTCAGAGCTTTCACGTAAGGTTGGCGCCGGTGGCGACACCTACAACGTGCTGACATGAGGAAAGTTTCCAACCTATTTCTCATACACAAACAGCAGTTGACCGGCGTTGCCTGGTGAAACGTTGTTGTGATGCCTCGTGTAAGGAGGAGAAATGCGTACCATCACGTTTCCGACTTTGATAAAGGTCGGATTGTAGCCTATCGCCATTGCGTTTTATCGTATCGCGACATTGCTGATGGCGTCGGTCGAGATCCAATGACTGTTAGCAGAATATGGAATTGGTGGGTTCAGGAGGGTAATACGGAACGCCGTGTTAGGTCCCAACGGCCTCGTATCACTATCACTCGAGATGACAGGCATCTTATCCGCATGGCTGTAACGGATCGTGCAGCCACGTCTCGACAACAATCATCTGCGCGAACAGTTCGACGAAATTTGCAGCGGCATGGACTATCAGCTCGGAGACCATGGCTGCGGCTACCCTTGACACTGCATCACAGACAAGAGCGCCTGCGATGGTGTACTCAACGACGAACCTGGGTGCACGAATGGCAAAACGTAATTTTTTCGGATGAATCGAATTTCTGTTTACAGCGTCATGTTGGTCGTATCCGTGTTTGGCGACATCGCGGTGAACGCACATTGGAACCGTGTATTCGTCATCGCCATACTGGCGTATCACCCGGCATGATGGTATGGGGTGCCATTGGTTCCACGTGTCTGTCACCTCTTGTTCGCATTGACGGCACTTTGAACAGTGGACGTTACATTTCAGATGTGTTACGACCCGTGGCTCTACCCTTCATTCGATCCCTGCAAAACCCTACATTTCAGCAGGATAATGCACGACCGCATGTTGCAGGTCCTGTACGGGCCTTCCTGGGTACAGAAAATGTTGGACTGCTGCCCTGGCCAGCACATTCTCCAGATCTCTCACCAACTGGAAACGTCTGGTCAATGGTGGCCGAGCAACTGTTTCGTCACAATACGCCAGTCACTACTCTTGATGAACTGTGGTATCGTGTTGTAAGTGCATGGGCAGCTATACCTGCACACGCCATCCAAGCTCTGTTTGACTCAATGGCCAGGCGTATCAAGGCCGTTATTACAGCCAGAGGTGGTTGTTCTGGGTACTGATTTCTCAGGAACTATGCACCCAAATTGCGTGAAAATGTAATCACATGTCAGTTCTAGTATAATATATTTGTCCAATGAATACTCGTTTATTATCTGCATTTCTTCTTGGTGTAGCAATTTTAAAGGCCAGTAGTGTAGAAGGTATCTTGTGACTTTTGTCTCCTCAGTGTACAATCTGGTTACTGCATGCTGACGGCTGTTAAAGTCAAAGTGCGCTGTCGCGAGAGCGATGTGGTATCAGCGCTGGCAGCTGTGAGTGTAGCTGCCGCGGCGCCTCCCTACACGCCGCGGAACAATGAGAACTGCTGAGCTGAAGCAGCAGTTTTCCGCGGCGCGGCGCGGCGCGGCTCACTGTTGCGGGACAGAGGCCTTATGAATGGGAACGATCAGCGGAAGCGATCGCGCCGTCGTTGGGTAATTGCGGCGCAGCCGCCGCCCACGCGCCGGAGCCTTGAGCGCAGTGGCAGCGGCCGCGGCCGCCGTAGGAGTTCCGTATTTACGAGCCGTCGGCGGCGCTCAATGGGAGCCCGGCACCGCGCCCCGGTGCCCGCTCTCGCTGCCGGCGTCGGCTCGTTACTGCTCCTCCCTGGCTGCGCTGTCGGTCAGTATATCAAGGCGAGCCAGCAACGCCCGCCCCGCCCTCTGGCACGCTCTCTATCAATGCGTATGCAGCCGTACCGCACCCTCGCCACTCACTGCTGCCTGTCTAGTCTCTCGCGAAATAACGTCCCCCCCGGCGCACGATCACGTTCTCGTCTTGATATACAAAATAAATTAAAACAGATGAGGGGCTGAGAGTACAAGTGGTACAAGTGCTTGCTGAAGAAAACTGGGTAAATGGCTGCCAAAGTTATCTACATCTACATCCATACTCTGCAAGCCACCTGACGGTGCGTGGCGGAGGGTACCTTTAGTATATCGGTGCTTCCTTCTATTCCAGTCTCGTCTTGTTCGTGGAAAGAAAGATTGTCGGTATGCCTCTGTGTGGGCTCTAATCTCTCTGATTTTATCCTCATGGTCTCTTCGCGAGATATACGTACGAGGGAGCAATATACTGCTTGACTCCGCGGTGAAGGTATGTTCTCGAAACTTCAACAAAAGCCCGTACGGAGCTACTGAGCGTCTCTCTTGCAGAGTCTTCCACTGGAGTTTATCTATCATCTGCGTAACGCTTTCCCGATTACTAAATGATCCTGTAACGAAGCGCGCTGCTCTCCGTTGGATCTTCTCTATCTCTTCTATCAACCCTATCTGGTACGGACACCACACCGGCGAGCAGTATTGAAGCAGTGGGCGAACAGTTGTACTGGAACCTATTTCCTTTTTTTTCGGACTGCATTTCCTTCGGATTCTTCCAATGAATCTCAGTCTGGCATCTGCTTTACTGACTATTTATTTTATATGGTCATTCTATTTTAAATCACGCCTAATGCCTACTCTTGAAGATTAGATGGGTAGATCACGTAGGTTGTGGCACAACTTGAATGGATCGGTTGGTCAGACATGTTCTGAGACATCGAGGGATCACCAATTTAGTATTGGAGGGCAGCGTGGAGGGTAAAAATCGTAAGGGAGACCAAGAGATGAATACACTAAGCAGATTCAGAAGGATATAGGCTGCAGTAGGTACTGGGAGAAGAAGAAGTTTGCACAGGATAGAGTAGCATGGAGAGCTGCACCAAACCAGTCTCAGGACTGAAGACCACAACAACAACAACAATGCCTACCCCCAGATAATTTACGGAATTAATTGCTTCCATTTGCTGACCTGCTATATTGTAGCTAAATGATAAAGGATCTTTCTTTCTGTATATTCGCAGCACATTACACTTGTCTACATTGCGATTCAGTTGCCATTCTCTGCACCATGCGACATTTCGTTGCAGATACTCCTGCATTTCAGTACAATTTTCCATTGTTACAACCTCTCGATATACTACAGCACATCCGCAAAAAGCCTCAGTGAACTTCCGATGTTATCCACAAGATCATTTATACATATTGTGAATAGCAACGGTCCTGCGACACTCCCCTGCAGCACACCTGAAATCACTCTTACTTCCGAAGACTTCTCTTCATTGAGAAAGACATGCTGCGTTATGTTATCTAGGAACTCTTGAATCCAATCATACAATTGGTCTGATAGTCCATATGCTCTTACTTTGTTCATTAAACGACTGTGGGGAACTGTATCGAACGCCTTGCGGAAGTCAAGAAACACGGCATCTAACTGGGCACCCGTGTCTATGGCCCTCTGAGTCTCGTGGACGAATAGCGCGAGCTGGGTTTCATAGTTCCCTCTTTTTCGAAACCCATGCTGATTCCTACAAAGTAGGTTTCTAGTCTCCAGAAAAGTCATTATACTCGAACATAATACGTGTTCCAAAATTCTACAACTGATCTACGTTAGAGATATAGGTCTATAGTTCTGCACATCTGTTCGACGTCCCTTCTTGAAAACGGGGATGACCTGTGCCCTTTTCCAATCTTTTGGAACGCTACGCTCTTCTAGAGACTAACGGTACACAACTGAAAGAAGGGGGCAAGTTCCTTCGCGTACTCAGTGTAAAATCGAACTGGTATCCCATCAGGTCAAGCGGCCTTTCCTCTTTTGAGCGATTTTAATTGTTTTTCCTATCCCTCTGTCATCTATTTCGATATCTAGCATTTTGTCATCTGTGCGACAATCTAGAGAAGGCTATATGGCTATTTATAAATTATGTGAGTTACTATCTGAACATCAGATATTTTTTCGTAATGGTCAGTTAGTCTCTGTGTACTTTTAGGTGTGGTCAGAGATTGTAGTGCCCCTGCATTATTTTTTATAATACATACTAAGACAGAAAAACTACGCACCATGAAAGAGTTGTGCAAACTGGTCACAAATTGATATTCATACACGTATCGACGGAGAATGCAAGACTGTGAACTTCGGCAGCCGATGGATGAAAGTGCGACGCCGCACTGCAGTTTGACTGTGCAGCTTTCGAGGGTAGTAAACAGGGGACATGTCAGTATCATTCCGTGTACCCAGTTGTACGGTAACTATGCCTCGCAGACAGGTCCGTGAACGATGTACGCAGGCATTGAGAGCTGACGTGCAGTTGGACCCAAAGAAGCTGGTTGGAGTAACTGGCGAATAGCTCGACATTTAAATGGGAGCGACGTCACTATTCGACGATATTGGCAGGATTGGGCAAATCGTAGCTGAACACAGCGTCAAACAGAAGGCAGTCGATCTAGAGAAAAGACAGAACGTGAGGACCGAGCAGTCGTCAGAGAGGCATTTGGGGACCCGGGTCATCATTATCATCGATCCGATGTGCAACTGGTGCTTCAGTGAACACTAGGTCCATTAATAGGCGGCTCACAGTAAGGGGACTGAGCTAACGGCGCCCCTTGCGTCGAATACCATTGATCTATGTACAGCAACAAGCCCATTTGCTCACGAATCGGGCATATGCGGCACGGAATCTCGTTGACTGAAATAGAGTTGGCTTCACTCGTGAGCCCCGCTTCGAATTGAGCCCTGATGACCAGGAAAGATGTGCCTCGAGGCATCGCAGACAGCAGGGGGCTTCCAACCTACCAATCTCAATGTCGCCTGCCCTCAGGCACAGCCAGGACTGATGGTTCAGAGCGCCATTTCCTTTCTTAGCAGAACCCCTCTGGTTGCCATCCACGGCAACCTTACGGCACAGCGGTGCGTCGACGATATTCTGCGCCTGTTTTGTTGCCCTTCATCGCAAACCATCCTCGGCTTACATTTCAGCATGAAGATGGCCGCCCACACACGGTGAGAGTTTCTACTGCTTGTCTTCGTGCTTCCAAACCCTGCCTTGGCCAGCAACGTCGCCGGATCTCTGCCCCATTGACAGCGTTGGGAGGATTATGGGCAGGACCCTTCAATCCTCTCGGGACTTTGACGGTCTAACGCGCCAATTTAGCAGAATCTGCCATGATATCCCTCAGAGGACATCCACCAACTCTGTTAATCAATGCCAAGTCGAACACCTGCTTGCAAGAGAGCCAGGGGTGGACCAACGTGTTGACTTTGGGAAGTTCTTTCAGTTGAATAAATAATCCAATTTTTCTGAAACTGTTATCATTTATTTGTCTATACATGCACATCACACCTATCGATTTCTAACGCATTCGGATAATTCCATTGTAGCACGCCGATTTTTGTTCTTAAAGTGTACATAAAAATACATGTACTCTTTCGTCTTGAAACTTTTTAGAGTAAAACTGGTACAAGTGCAAATAGATTTCCTTTACTATGCTACATTTCGAAGACTTTTTAGCACAATACACATGATACGTATAGTACCATACATGTTCATTATAAATAGTACCATACATGTTCATTATAAAACAACGATAGCTGAGTAATTAAAGCGAAAATAACATAACAAGCTGAGCAACAATAGGTAAATAGCAAATAAAATTAAAATACCAAAACGAAAATATATTGGTGTTGCTCCAACACGTAGGAGAGATTATTCACAGTCACTTTCCGTAATCCCCTAAGGGTCAGTGTCTGTAACTATATAAATATAATTTTTTTATATTTTTATTTTGGCCTTTTTCGTATCTGAACTTTACACACACAGGAGAGAGATAACAGTACGCAATATTAATTATGTTTGATATTTTACAGACTTTGCTTTTTTATGTGCTTAGGCAAGGCATCTTTGTCCGTTATGTTAATTAGGACCGCGCTCTTGCAGATTCACCTTTTATCTTGTATAAATCGGACTTCGTATTTGAGATCAGCACCCGAAGACGTCTCGATGGTTAGTGCTATCTTTTCAATTTACGGATCCTTTCTTTGCCAAGCCAAGACACTGAACAACCTTACAAATGACAAGTGACACAAAATAAAATATACATGGATTAGTAATAATTATATTCTGAGATAGAAACATAGTTTAAATATACACTTACATTTGTGATTACGAGTGCCGGTGATTGCAACTCGTGAATAAAATATTGAAATAATACAGTGTTAATGGCGGTGTGCACACACGTCCGATCTGTACAGGACCTATCAAACAAAAAGTAACCTATACTTTCGTCATCTGACGATCGTAATTCTTCCTCTGTTTTCCAGCGGCTGCAGGCAATGCCTGCATAGCCGTGGATTTCATCTGTGTTTTTTTTAATATATCTTTATTTTTCAACTTATAACTACGACTTTTTCCTAAATAACCACTCAGCGTGCAAATGTGCCTTTAAAACCATAATCATTTCCTTCTGTGGTATCTCTTGAAGAATGTTCTCCGTAGCATTCTGTTGTGCAGTGAACAAGTCTTTTTCTTTTTCCACTCCCTGTTCTTACACCGATGCTAACTCCTGTCTGGGAATAGATATGTTGTTACAGAACTCACGGCGAAGTGAGGGATGTCGTTCTTCATCCCCTGAAGAGTTTTCTATTTCAAAATTTATTTCAAACTCAAGTTGATAGAAAAGCTGCAGTGGAGGTACTGACTGGGGAGCAATATTCGATCTCCTAAAATCCACTTCTATAGACTCAAAATTACGGTTCAGTGAATACTTGACCTGCATTGTCAGAGGAGTTTCTTTGCTGATTCAGACAGACCACGTATTCCTCCTTTCTTTTACCCTTCTGTGTCTTTAGCAGCTTTATCTTTTGCTATGGCGTCCATGGTTTTAATTGACAGAAATTTTCTGTTCCTTTTCCACTACGGGAAATTTTCTGGCGACCTGCTTCACTGTTTACATGGTGTCTCGGACAACAAATACATGTCTAAAGTGTTTCTTTGCCTTTTCAAAGAGACCAAGATATTTATCACATTCCACATATGTTTGGCCAGGTTTAAAGACATTATAATGTATTATGATGTGCTGTTTCAAGATGCTGCGTTTGCTTCAAGATGTACAAGCAGTATTTCAAAATATGGCCTATTTAAATATGCATTAAATAGTACTGAAAGTACTCTTAAAAGCACACACATTAGGCTATAGCCATACTTTCCGAAAAAAATGCATACCTGGACCTTAATTAAAGATAGCAGCAATTCCTTCTGTCCACCATTCCAGTTACACTAGTTATATTCTAAATGCAGTCCAGTTACTAAGGTAGGGACTGGGTACTGTCTCGACAGCTAGTGAGTCCATTCCTTTGGTCTGAAGGGGTGACCGCCTGCAGAGCTGTGCGCTTTGTCCGTTGGGGCTGGCCGTATCAGACGTCAACAGTCCCTAGCATGCCGACCTGCGTACTCCCATCATACTCGTTGCTGTCTCTTTTCTACGCAGCACGGCATCATCGGCATCGCAGACTACAAGCACTGCAAATGCAGGGAAGGTGCTTCGTATTTAGGCATTGGAGATTGTACGCAATGTCATAAAATTTGTCGGAAGAGAAGATGAGAGAGAAAAATCCCATTAAAAAGTTTGCTAGAAGGTGGCAGCAGTCACTGGCTTTTCTCCATCGTACAATAAAGTCAATAAAGTAAATGTAGATACAGATACTTCCCAAGGCAATCTGCTCCAGGGAAGAAGCGCAACAAGAAGAAAATTTTACATTTAGGATGTTTTAATGAATAGATCGTCAGGAGACAGCTCAAAAATTTCCATGTGACACGCAAATAACAACCAGTATTCACTTGTTCTTCCAGAGGAAATGCACAAGTTCTGCAGTACTCGAGTCAGATACTACTGATTGTGAACCTTTGTGTTTGTCAACTACTGGCCATTCTAACACAGCCAAAACAAGGCCACGGAAGTAGACAACATTCCTTTAGAACTGCTGATAGCCTTGGGAGAGCCAGTCACTACAAAACTCTTCCGTTCGGCAAGCAAGATGTATGAGACAAGCGAAATACCCTCAGACTGCAAGAAGAATATAATGATTCCAATTCCAAAGAAAGGAGGTATTGACAGGTGTGAAAACTGCCAAACTATGTCTAATAAGTCACGGTTGCAAAATATTAACACGAATTCTTTACAGAAGGATGGAAAAACTGTAAAAGCCAAGCTCGGGGAAGATCAGTTTGGATTCAGGAGAAACGCAGGAACACGCGAGGATACTGACACTACGACTTATCTTAGAAGATAGGTTAAGGAAAGGCAAACCTACGTTTATAGCATTTGTAGTCTTAGAGAAAGCTTTTGACAATGTTGACTGGAATACTCTCTTTCAAATTCTGAAGGTGGGAGAGGTAAAAAACAGGGAGCGAAAAGCTATTTTCTATTTGTACAGAAACCAGACAGCAGTCATAAGGAGTCGATGGGCACGAAAGAGAAGCAGTGCTTGAGACGGGAGTGAGAGAGGGTTGTAGCCTATCCCCGATGTTATTCAAACTGTACACTAAGCAAGCAGTAAAGCAAACAAAAGAAAAATTTGGAGTAGGAACTAAAATCGAAGGGGAAGAAATAAAAATTTTGCGGTTTGTCGACAACACTGTAATTCTGTCAGAGACAGAAAATGACTTGGAAGTGCAGTTGAACGTAATGGACAATGTCTTGAAAGGAGGATGTAAGATGAACATCAACAAAAGCAAAACGAGGATAATGGATTGTAGTCGAATTAAATCAAGTGATACAGGGAGAATTAGATTAGGAAATAAGATACTTAAAGTAGTAGATGAGTTTTCCTATTTGGGAAACAAAATAACTGATGATGGTCGAAGTATAGAGGATATAAAACGTAGACTGAAAAGCGCTTCTGAAGCAGAGAAATTTATTAACACCGAGTATAGATTTAAGTGTCCGGAAGTATTTTCTGAGAATATTTGTACTGAGTGTAGCCATGTATGGAAGTGAAACATGAGCGATAAATAGTTGAGACAATAAGAGAATAGAAACTGTTGATATGTGGTGCTATAGAAGAATGCTGAAGATTAGATAAATGTTCAAATGTGTGTGAATTCCTAAGGGACGAAACCGCTGAGGTCATCGGTCCCTAGATTTACACACTACTTAAACTTACTTAACGCTAAGGACAACACTCAGACCCATGCCCGAGGGAGGACTCCGAACCTCCGGCGGGAGGCGCCTCACGATTACTGACATGGCGCCTCAAACCGCGCTGGCAGGACACGTTCTGAGGATCAAGTATTTATTGTAGTATTTAGTATTCGAAGGAAGCATGGAGGTTAAAACCATAGAGGGAGACCAAGAGATGAATACACTAAGCAGATTCAGAAGGATGTATGTTGCAGTAATTACTCGAGGATGAAGATGCTTGCTCAGGATAGAGCATCAAGGAGAGCTGCAACAATCAGTCTTTGGACTGAAGAGCACAACATCAACAACAACAACACACCTGTAAAACAGCCAAGACAAAACACCCTTTTTGGTTTTTGTAAAACGAAGCGGGATCTCGTAGAATATACACAATGAACTTAAGATAAACATATCACAACAACAGGGCGGAGCTGTAATGGTTCAGTGCAGTCGGTCCGGACGTGTGGAGGCTGACATGAAATTGGTCGGTCGGTCGATGGGTCGGCTGACAAGTTGGTGGTTTAGATGGCTCTAAGCACTATGGAACTTAACATCTGAGGTAATCAGTCCTCTAGACTTAGAACTACTTAAACCTAACTAACCTAAGGACATCACACACATCCATGCCCGAGGCAGGATTCGAACCTGCGACCGTGGCAGCAGCGCGGTTCCGGACTGAAGCGCCTAAAACCTCTCGGTCACGACGGCCGGCTGTGTGTAGGGGCCTCGAGAGTTCTGGCATGAGATACGTGGCTGTGCACAGCCTTCAGTGGCCCAGTTTTACCTTCCATACAACGTACTGGCCATGCACTAAGGTAGTCTCACCACTACCGTTGTTCCTTCCCCCACCACACCTTCTACACAGGTAGGCAGCAAATTATTCCGTGTTCTCTCCACCTGCGGATCCAGTCCATTTAGTGGTCGTCCATACCAGAAGTAATCACACGTTATGGTCAGAAAGTAAACACTCTGTGGTTACATAGTTTTTCTTCAAACCATCTACATCCGCACCAGCCAACCACCTGGCGATGATGAGTGGCGAAGGCTGCTTTGTGCGCCAGTGTTGTTTTCCTCCTTTCTCGTTCCAGCTGAAGATGGTGCGAGGAATGAATGATTGCTGGTACGTTGCCGTGTGAGCTTGAATTTCTCTAATATTATCTTCAAGAAACATACATATACTTCCACATCCACTATATGCAGACCGCTGTGGAGTGCATGGCAGAGTGTATTTCCCACTTACCACTTATTTAGGTCTCCTCCTTTTCCATTCATGTAAGGACAGTGGGAAGAATGATAGTATAAGTAGGGGAAAATTGCAGATACTGGCACAGCTTTCATTATTGCCAGACTTGTGATGACATCATGCAACACTGCCAAGTTCCGTCCCTCATTCCTCCCCATCCCGCTGACATAACAGCGGAAGTAGGTCACTTACGCTGAGAATGGACTCCAAGGTGGTGAACGTAGCGTATTTGCCCTAAGGGAAAAATGGATGGAAATCCTGTGGTTTTTCTCTGATGTCACAGAGAAAGTAGGTCACTTGTACTGAGTTTAAAAATCGAAGAGCCTACTTGCCCTAAGTTTAAAGTGGTGAGAAATTTAGTAAATCAAAGATGTCGGAACGAAATCACATGTTCTTAATTTTAAATTGTGGAAAATTTAAGAAAATCCTATATGGGCACTTCTGCTAAGTTTAAAAAGGAGGGAAATATGTTAAACATTTGAACAATTACCCCCATGGTCCTCGTGAAAAAGCCCACTTGGCAATAGGCACAGTGTAATGATGGGGTTTTCCCTCGCAGCCTGCACAACTGTGTGTGTGTGTGTGTGTGTGTGTGTGTGTGTGTGTGTGTGGAAAAACGCAATTCCCCTACCTTTCTAAATAATAAATAAAACTATCCTCTTTGAAGGTCAGAAACTTTCATCTATTTCAGCTGTGAAACTTACCCTGCGACATTGAAAGAATATCGAAATAGTTCGCGAGTGAGCTGCCGAATGTCAGTGTCCAACGGACTCAGTATTTCGACAAACGACCACGCTGTCATCAGATGCACCGATGAACTGACTGACTGGCGGGCCAGCGCTGCGCTTTTATTTCCTGCTCTTCCTGTCCCTCTTAGCCGGCCGCCGTGGCCGAGCGGTTCTAGGCGCTTCAGTCTGGAACCGCGCGACCGCTACGGTCGCAGGTTCGCAGCCTGCCTCGGACATGAATGTGTGTGATGTCCTTAGGTTAGTTAGGTTTTAGTAGTTCTAAGTTCTAGGTAACTGATGACCTCAGATGTTAAGTGCTCTGAGCCATTTGAACCATTTGTAAAGAGGAGAGAAATATAAATATATTTGTTATTGGAAATGAGTCTTTAGATGAACCGAACAGCGTCAATAGAAATACTGCATTTGAAGTAAGAAAGGAATCGCTGCGTTTAACCCAACATCTGAAACAAGTATAAAATGCAGCGACCACGTCAGTACGGTAGTAGGGCGAATGATGGACTTCAGTGTATCAGAAGAATTTTAGGAAAGTGTAGCTGATCTCTAAAGTAAACTGCGTATAGAAGGAACATCAGTGGGACCCACTCTCGAGCACTGATCGAGTGTGTGGGATTAAAAGAAGACATCGAAGCAGTTCAGAGGCGTGCTGTTAGATTTATTACCTGTAGTTTCGAACAACACACGAGCACTTCGGAGAAGCTTAGTTAACTTAAATGGGAATGCCTGAAGCGAAGGCGACGGTCTTTTTGGGGAACACTACCACGAAACATGAAGAGAACCGTCATTTGAAGCTGACAGGAGTACCATTTTACTGGCGCAAACGCATATTTAGCTTAAGGACCGCGAAGACAATATAAGAGATATTATGGCTCGCTTCATTTGCCAGTAGAATGGGAACTAGTAGTGGCGCAACGTATCCTTCGCCATGCACATTACGATGGCTTGCGGATATGTACGTAGATGTAAATATAGGTCTGACGAATGGATTAATATCAGCAACGCCTCATGCTATAATTTCTTGAGTCGACAATGAAAGATGTGTAATGTAGCCTAAAACATTAACAAACGACGTAGTGACTGACTGACACGCCGTCACATCTATTAGCCAACTTCAAAACAAATTACGTAAATTCTCCTAAGGTTTTGTATCAATTAATTTTAAGCCCGGCGCCATCGCATCGTCGTTTGGTAACCAAAGCAGAGGAGAAGTGCCTCGGGCAGCCGCAGGGACTAATCTAATCTCGCCTTCCAGTTCGCAACGTCAGTGGTATGCAAATGACTGCAAGTAATTTTTAAGGTCGTCTTTGAAAACTTGTTCTTGGATTATTGCAAGTAGTCTTTCACAAAAAACTGAAGCTTTCTTTCACGGGTGGTAATGTAAGTGGGTCAGTGTGTACGTGGCACCATCACGAATATTCAGCAGTTCATTCTCGAGCAACACAGATTTTAATTGTATTGGACAGGGATCTCCGATTAGTCCAGCAAACAGTCTCCTCTTGCAAGAAAACCTCGCACTTGTATTGTAAAACCTAGTAGCATTCTAGAATAACTCCGCTTCCCTACATATTTCCCAAAGAATACAGTCTTTTCATTTATCTGCCCTGAAATTCAGCTTAAGGGCTCATTTGTCTCTTACTATTATTTTATACCGTAACTATGTTCAGATTTGTGGTGGAAATAGTCCATTAGCGTGAACTACGGTTTAGAAGTGTTACAAATGATGCACTGAATTGAGAACACTTCAACAGAAAGAAAATTGCACCTTACGTGATCCCGAAATTGTCGGGCTAAAGAAAATGGAAGGAACAGGCTACTGAGCACAGAATATGTTGAGGGGACTAGCATAAATGAATTCAATAAAAAAAACTTACTATCAGAATTGGGGACCACTAAGTAGACGAAGTCATGGAATTCTTCTAGCTTGGAAACAAAATATTACATGACGGAAGAAAAAAGGACATAAAGACAGATTAGCACAGGAAAAGAAGGCATTTGTGGCCAAATTAAACCTCCTAGCAACAAACATCGGTCTTTGTAGGAAGAAGAAATTTCTGAGGATGTGCGTTTGGAGCACCGTATGGTAGTGAATGATGAACTGTGGGAAAACTGGATAAGAAGAGAATCGAAGCATTTGAGATGTGGCGCTGTAAAGAATGTTATAAATTACAAGGGCTAATACGATATAAGGAGGTTCTCCGCAGAATCGGCGAGGAGGGAAACGTGTGAAAACATTGACAGAGAGAAGGGACAGGATGATACAATACGTGTTAAGACATACGGCCACTAGAGGGAGCTGCAGAGAGTAAAAGTTGTAGGAGAAAACAGTATTTGATCAAAAGTGTCCGCGCACTAGATGACAGAAAAGGCAGACACGCCAACACAAACGGAGTTGGGGAACATTATGTTGTCAGTAGAGAAGCAGTAAGAGTAAAATGGGGCGGTCACGAGGGCTCAGCGGCTTCGAGCGTAGACTAGTCATTGGATATCACGTGAGGGGCAGTTCCATGAGGGACATTTGAACCATTCTGATGACGCCCAAGTCGACTTTTGGTGACGTGACTGTAGAGTGGAAACGCGAAGGAAAAATCACAGCCAAACAAAGACCAGGCAGCCAGTATGAACTGTTGGCTGAGAAAAATTTTTGTGGTGGAAGTAATTTAACCTCCTACATGTCTATACTGATCAGTTTCGGTAAGACCGGCATCATCACTTTGACCTTCAAGACAAGGTCAATTAATCTCAGTTTCCACCCCAGTAAATTTAAGATTACTGTTACCAGGTTGGGCTTTGAAACTCTCCAAATTCGAAGAACGGTGTGAGAGCCGACCGCATACAAAAGTACTCTAGTCTCCACGAATATATGGCGGTTTCTTTCTACTATAACGTAAATCTTCAATGTTGTTCATTAGTCCCAACACATCATACAACTAGGTTGTAGCTCTCTCTAAATAGTGGGCTGCCGGGGAAAAACTGATGCTAAAATTTCAAAAACTATCGCCAGAGGCTCTTTATATAACAGCCGCTGTGGAAGGAAACATAACTACGATATTCTCTGCATTTAAAACTTAACTCTGGCGATTCCTATGGATCAATAATTTTCACTAAAAATATCAATAAAGATCACAGCCTCTTCGCGTTCTAGGGAGTACCGTCCCTGTTTCCTCCTCCACCAGAGGGGCCGGTTACTCTATTTCGTAATCCCCTTAAAGCACCTTAACGTAGCTGCCATTTTGTTCATTAATGGTGATGCAGACTGTATTTTGCTCCATCAATGGACATATGTCTCCTCTTTTACTGCTTACATTCCTCTGCCGGGTAATGGCTCATGACAAGATTTCTCAAGACAATCGTTTACGTAATAACAACCAAAAGGTTTCCACCAGTGAAGCAGGTGTGTGAGGGGCTCTACGGAGTCAGTACACGCTCCACTTACCACTGCCAGGTGTGAGGAGAACGATTTACCAGAATCGCAAAACGTGAGAAACACTGTCTGTTAAGCGTGGGGACGGTCTCTTTGAAATGACGAAATTTGTTGGCGAAATAGTGTGATGAAAGACAATCGAACAGGTCAAGACAGTTAAGTCCGAGGCAGACAAGTGACAAGTTAATCCATAATAACGACGGTACATAAACCGAAGAGACCATGTTCTTGGCATTGTCAAAAACTGATCAGAGCTGCCTCCTCATATGAATCACGTCTTCTTTGTAGTCGTCGGCGTGTCAGACGAGAAAACCACATTGAAGAATTTCCTCTTGGGGTCACTTGTGAAGAATACAAAAGATTCCTACATTTGGCTACATATTGCGGATATGGATCCGTATCAAAAGCTGACAACAAAAGCAAACGAATGAAGGTATTTATCCAAAAAGGAATCGTGAAAATGGAAAAGTGATGAAATGGACAGACTGGACATATATAAGCTTGCTTCGTACAAAACTGAAAAGTTTTCGTTAGCTTGAAATATCTTCTGGATAAAAGTACTTGGAACTGAAGTTCGTTATTATAGACTTTCTTCCCTTTAAACAATTTCCGTCATCCTTTTGTTTTGTAGAGTATATACGACATCTACCTATTTTTAAATTTTGCAATACAGATATACACGGTCCAATCACATTAATGTGGCCACTGCCTGCGTTCGACGTCAACGTGCAGTTACTCCACACAGACGGCAGGTAGCAGTACTACCAGTGGAGATGTATCACCGTGCAAGTGAGTGCCAAAAACAGTGCTGCCTTTATCGTAAAGCGCAAACGGAGCGATTTATCTGACGTCCAAAAGGGCATCACCACTGCCTTTCCAGTTAATGGTGGAAGCATTTCCAAAACGGCTAAATTTGGAAACTTGTCGCACGCCTTCATGGTTAAAGTATACAGCGCGTGGCAAAATAGCGCTATCTAAAACTGGTGGCAAGGCAACTGTGGTGCATCACAGGCTGTACATGACAGGGGTGATGGACGGCTGCGCGGACGAGTAGTCGTGCAACTGTTGGGCAGCTGACCGCCCAGATGAACCAGCGGACTACCAACAGCGCCTCCTCAATGCCCGTTCAGTGAACATTGCTGCGTTGCGGGCGTCTGGTTCATGCACCCATACTGACTGCTGTTCATCGGCAACGAAGGTTGGAATTTGGGTGTCCACTGAGTGGCGACAGGTGGCCTTTTCAAATGAATCACGTTTTATGCTCCATCGGACAGATGCCCGTTGGCATGAAATGTCTGAAAGCAAACAACACAAGCACAAAAATGCTTCCATCTTTGGCGACCACGTCCATCCCAACATGCAGTTTGTTTTTTTCGTCGGCACGATGGCATCTACCAGCAGGGCAATGCAACACGCCACACAGCTCGCAGTGTACGTTCGTCGTTCGAAGAGCACCAGGATGAGATAATCGTAGTCCGCTGGCCACCAAACACGCAGAATTTAAGATCAGTCGAGAATCTGTAGAGGATCCCGATCGAGCTGTTCACGCCATGGATCCTCAACCGAGAAACCTAGCACTGCTGGCCACCCACAAGAGTCGGCATGGCTCCACAGCCCTGCAGAGACCTTTCAGAATCTCATTGACTCTTTTCCTGCCTGTCACGCAGAGGTCCTGGCTGCATTTAGTTGTTGAGGCTTATGACAGGTGATCACATTAATGTGACAAGACAGCATTAATGACTCCATCGTTCCTGTAGGTGGGGAACAGCTGATCAGTGGCTCAGCTCGTCTCAGTCATATACTCGTTACAAGTTTGGAGAAAGTCACTCCAACCAGGTGAGCAGTTTTTCCATATGGAATGCACCCGTGTCGTCATTGTTGTCGTTATAGCACAACCAACTCCCTCATTGTCCGCTAGACCATTAGTCTGCAGATAACTACCTCTTCAAAGATGATGCTGTCCTGTGCTTATGTGTATTCCTTAAAATGTGTGTGTGTGTGTGTGTGTGTATGGGGGATGGTGGTGAGTTTTGCTTTGTATTGCTTTCTTGAAATTTTCTACTATCCATCTAAATTAATCGGTTCTGGCAAGTACAGTTCCACTGTGTTCTTACTGTCAAAAGCAGTAATAAATTCACTGTTTTAATTTACAAATACAATTTTTTTGTTGATTGACTGTGGAAGGAAGGAGATTATTCTGTTGGAACCTTGGTCAGTATGAAAGCCACTGCAATAAAGGTACCGGACACGAACCTCTCTGGCGTGTATGTGAAGAAATCTTTATGATGTCGTTCAGGCAACTGGAAAAATCGTAATTATTCTCGTTGGATGTGCATTAATTTCATACGCACAGCATCACTTCTTGAAAGTCAGCACCTGTTCCTCTTTTTTCACATTACTACCGGTGGCGCATCCAAGGGAGGGAGACGGGGGAGAGGAGATCATGAGGATCATGACCCCCCCCCCCCCCAACAAAAAAACAATATTTTACTGAAAGCATTGATATTTTTAGATATCTTAATTTACAAATATTTCAGCTTACTTTCGGAGAATACAATATTATGAAAAGTAAGTTTCTCGGAAACGGAAAGAAATTCTAAAAGATTTCACACTTCGGTTACCATAGGATAATTTTCAGTTGTGTTTCTGGATGTTAAGTTACATGGATTGCTATGCGGTGTGAATAGCTATGGAAACCATGCCCGCCAGGAGAAGGTGCCTGTTTACAGCTTGACCATACCAACTGCCAACAACAAATCTGACATGGTTCCTGAGCCCGCAGGTGCAATCAAAAGCCACAGGATCTTGAGAGTAGTCACGACAGAAGGGAAAAGATGCTCCAATAATTAAAAATAACTGGAAAATTAACTTTCCCCTACGTAGGTGGTGAAAGGTACAGCATTGCCCTCCCCCCCCCCCCTTACCCTCCTCCTTTGCAGGCTGATTTTGCTACATGGGGACACACTGCACGAAACAATTCCTGAGAGGGTGGGAAGCAAAAAAGGTCATACGGATATACTACCGGAAATGAATTCCAAGGGAGGTACACCCACTTGAGGCTGAACCTAAAAGATCTTTGGCAGTGACTTCAATATCAGCAAAAGGCAGGCGGCCCACGAGCATAGGGTAAGCCGGACGACCGTGTGTAACATCCTCCACAACTGTCTCCATCCATATGTCTTAATAACGTATGCATACCTCACTACCTACGGACATGCTTCCGTAGCGGCAGCTTCATCGCTGGTTCGTTGCACAGACCACCACGGTGCTACGATTCCTGTTATCCGTCACATTCACAGATCAGGTTACCTTAACGAGAGACGCTTTCATCAACTTTCGAAAGATCCACCTGTGAGCCACCTAGAACGTCCATGGTATGGTGGTAGCGGAACATCAGCATCCATTGTCATCCTTCCACGCGCCTAAGAGGTGAGGCACATCCGCGCATCCTGCGGTTGACCCTGCCTCCACTGTAGAGACACGTAACTTTGGTGGTACGAAGGCTATTGTGGCTGCTACATGATGGTACTCCAGCTCACTGCACTCTTGAGTATAGAGGTAAAACACAAGTACAGACAGATTATTCGAACTTCCCGGTTGTGTTCTTCTAGGCGCTTTCAATCACTGAGACCTACACTGTCAAAGATCTTTCATCGCCACCTTCAAGTTGGTGTAACTCATTTGGAGCCACAAACCGATATGACCTTTCTTACTCCTTATCCTCTCTGGGATCGTTTCCTGAGGTTTGTCCCCATTTAGCAAAATAATCCTGTATACGCTCGGAAAGCCGTAGAAAGCAGAGCTGTGTTCAAAAACTTAAACCTAAGACAAACGCTGGTAATGGTGAGTACACAATTCGATTTCGTACAGTATTATTTTTGAAGTTGTCAGACTTGTGAAAGTTTGTTATAATTACATTCCTTAAGGCAATTGTGTGACGCAGGTATTTCTCAGATTTTTGCAGAATTGCTTTTTAGATGATATATTTATGTGAATTTCAATTTCTTGAACGCTATGCTGAAGCAACATACTAGTCACTGCTGTAAATAAATTGTATAAAGTGTTTTACTATAATAATAATAATTGTAATTATTTTTAATCCTTTCCAGCCCAGTGGGTCAATTTGGACCCCTTAAAGGTTTTGGTTATTTCTACGATATCCACGAAGGCCCACTGGTTCCACATGGCACCATTGCGTTCTATTGTGTAAACTAAATCACCAGGCGGCATTACCAAGGGGGTAATGAGTATTAGGTCCTAATGGACCCATTAGAAAAAAATTGCACTAATAAAAAAAATTGAAATCTTGTGTAATGCATTGCTACAAAAATTTACAAGTCAAAAATAACTTATAAAAATTTATTTTCTAGTGCAACATAAAATTTGGGCTGGAAGGTGTTAAAATATTAGGTTTCCGAGACACATGAAAATTGAGGGTGAGCGCAAGTCATATTTGCAGGTGAGGGAGAGTAACAGACTTCGACCCTTCCCTCACATCCTACGCCCTCCCCCAGTTCCTCCGAACCGAATCCAAGATCTGCGCCTCATTACCACAACCGTGTGGCTGCCTGCGGGGAGAGAGTCCATATCGCACTGACTACAAACTGTAGCTTCCCTGGTCGTGCATCTCAGTAGGCTGTCGTAATAACGCGACCGGGCAGTTGTCGCCTTTGTGGGTGCCATTACGGGTGTAATCTCACCGGCAAGTTTAAAACAGATCGGTCGAGCAGAAACACAGCGTCTTTTAAACACGGCACGGAAGGCAACCGGGCTGCCGGTTTGCGCGGCGCTGAGTGTTGGCGTGGAGGAGACGCGGAGAGCAGAGCAGAGCAGAGAGCGGTGTTGGAACAGCTCGCTGCCTGGCTGGGAGACGGCCGCCGGCGTTGCGGAAGGTCAGCGAGGCAGCTGCGCCTGGCTCCATTGATTGTTGTTTAGTCTAGACGGTGGCGGCGGCGCTCCTGCGCACAGCGCGGCAGGCCAGGGCAGCGGCGCCCCGCCCTGTGTCGCCCTCCGACGACACACTGACAAAATGTCGCACACTAATGCCACAACTATCGTGGCTGCAAGGAGAGGATATTACAAGGGTTGGGACCACGGATTTACTTCAAACTATGTACACCTTTAGTGGACCTTTAAAACAACATAATTTGAAGTAATAAGGTGCACTACTTTGGCAATTCCGAGGAAATCGTAAGAGAAGTTTTACGCGTCTATTATGTAACTGATGTATCTGTGCGAAGGTGCCTGCCGGAAGAAGTCATTGTGGTGAAGTGGTTAGCGTTCGCGCTATCAAAAAGGGTCATGGGCGAGGCGACGGTCCAAATGCAGCTAACACTTGTGAGTATTGTGTATTAAACCGGGGACCTAGAAACGACGGAAAGGCTTCGTCCCGCCGTAGCCCTCAGTGGCTCACAACTCCACAACAGGCCACAGCAGTCCACCTACCTCACTGGCGTCCCACACCGAACCCAGGGGTATTGTTCGGTTCGGGCGGCCCCCAGTGCTCCCCCCCCCCCCCCCCACCCCCCACCCCCCGCGGGAACATCTCATAGCAGACAAGTGTAACCCCAAACGTTTGCGTGATAGAGCTATTGTGGTGTACACGTACGTGAAGAGCGTTTGCGCAGCAATCGCCGACATAGTGTAACTCAGGCGGAATAAGGGGAACCAGCGTGCATTCACCGAGGTAGATGGAAAACCACCTTAAAAACCATTCACAGGCTGGCCGACACACCAGACCTCGACACCAATCCGCCGGGCGGATTCGTGGCTGGGGCCGGCACTCCTTGCCGCTCGGGAAGAAGCGCGTTAGACCCACGGCTAGCCGAGCGGGCTAGCAAACACTTACTTCTTAATACATTTTTTTTTTACTTCTAATATTTCGACAATGGAGTGATAAAGTACAGGGTGTATCAAAAAGAATCATCCGATCTGGCACGTCTATATTTCTGAAACTAATAAACGTGTACAATAAATTTTGTGTTTTGGTGAACGGGAAAGCGGAAAAGTTTTTTTTCATACCTTTTCATAGCTATTCAGTATGTCCTCTTTGAGATGCACGGCGTATGTCAGTGCGGTATTCAAATTGGTCCCACACTGCAGCGAGCATGTCTTGAGCTACAGCTTCCACATCTGCCATTATGTGATGTCTCAGTTCATTCGTTGTTGTTGGTAACGGGTGATGATGATGAAATTTGGTTTGTGGGGCGCTCAACTGCACGTACAAAGCCCCAATTTTTACACAGTCCAATCAAGCCACTGTCACGAATGATGATGATGATGATGGTGAAATGATGAGGACAACACAAACACCCAGCCCCCGGGCAGAGAAAATCCCAACCCGGCCGGGAATCAAACCCGGGACCCCCGTGATCCGTTGGTAACAGAGGCACATAAACAGACACTTTTGTAAAAGCCCACAAGAAATAATCACACAGAGTCAGGTCCAGTGACCTTGGAGGCCAGTAATGTGTCGGCTGAATCATTTGGTCCAGTACGAGCGATCCACCGTTCAGTAGTCCTTTGATTTAAAAATTCCCGCACTTCCAGACGCCAGTGTGGCGGTGCCCCATCTCGATGGCAAATGAAGTCGCTCGAATCAGTCTCCAACTGTGGGAAAAGAAAGTTTTCAAGCATATCGAGACATGTGCTTCCTGTAACAGTGTTCTCGGCAAAGAAAAATGAACCGTACACCTTTTCCCGTAAGACTGCACGAAATACATTAAATTTTGTAGAGTCCCTCTCATGTTGTGCAACTTCATGTGGTTGTTCCATACCCCACATTCTCACATTATGGCGATTCATCTTTTCGTTTAAATGGAATGTTGAGTCGTCACTGAACACTGAGCACGGAAGAAAACCGTTATCCTCCATCTTGTCAAGAACGAAATTACGGAACTCCACACGTTGTTGTTTGTCACCTTCCCGCAGAGCTTGCAGTAGCTGAATTTTGTACCGTTTCATGTGAAAACATCGACGCAACACACACCAGACGGACATCGGGGGCCTGTTGAGCTGTCGACTTGCACTGCGAACGGATTTCTGCGGACTCGTGAAACTGGCGGATGCGTTCGACGTCTGCGTCAGACACTCGGGACGGCCCGGCGATTTGCCTTTACACAAACAATCTGTTTCTAGGAATTGTTCATGCCACAGTCTACTGCTCTGTGCTATAGGAGGATCCACACCATTCCTAGTACGAAAGTCACGCTGAATAGTTGTTACTGACCCGCACTGAGGAAAACGTAGAACATTAAACGGTTTCTGTTGTCGCGACACCATTTTTACTAGAACTGAAGTGGGCGCCCCATGCTACTACCTAGCGGGAAACATGTAAGACTCGAGAATTTTTTTGTTTCCAACAGTACGTTGTTCATGCACATATCTTAAGTAACATAGTAGTTATGATTTTTTTTTAATTGGATGATTTTTTGTGCTACACTCTCCCCTGGGCCAAACAGTACTTCTCCAATCGCCATTTCACCTTCCGACATCTTCGGTGATTGCTCTGTATCAGATGGTTCAAATGGCTCTGAGAACTATCGGACTTAACATCTGAGGTCATCAGTCCACTAGACTTAGAACTACTTAAACCTAATTAACCTAAGGACATCACACACATCCATGCCCGTGACAAGATTCGAACCTGCGACCCTAGCTGCAGCGCGGTTCCAGACTGTAGCGACTAGAACCGCTCGACCACAGCAGCCGGACGCTATGTATCAATAAGGTCCACTTCTTGAAGAAGACTTTCACAGTACACGAACGCATCTTTTAACAGACGTTTTGTAACTGCATCGTGCATTGAATCGTCATGGCATTCGTTCTCTGCAGTAGTCGAAGACCTGTATTACAAGTGTAAATTCTGTGATATTCAAAAAAATTGCACCTACACCTTTCGTTCTTGCTACATTAGCAGCGTCTCACCGCTACGTAGGTCAGCTTCCAAGTTGGGCATGCCTCTGTGACTGCAGCTCGAAGCGACGAGATGCAAGGCAGTTCCGGGTGTCTTACCGGATTGCATGTATAAGTGATTTCGCAAATCACGACAAGCATACATTTTCAGGCAAACTCTATGCGTTTCTTCGTTTACTTGTCGATTATTATAAATCTGTTTGTTCTAATAGTTATAAATATGTCTGTTCTAATAATTAAATATAACTAAAAATGGTAAGTAGTCAAACAACATGAAACTGACTAAAAATTCATGCAAATGGTTCAAATGGCTCTGAGCACTATGGGACTCAACTGCTGAGGTCATTAGTCCCCTAGAACTTAGAACTAGTTAAACCTAACTAACCTAAGGACATCACAAACATCCATGCCCGAGGCAGGATTCGAACCTGCGACCGCAGCGGTCTTGCGGTTCCAGACTGCAGCGCCTTTAACCGCACGGCCACTTCGGCCGGCTCATGCAAATACACGTGGGTTTCAATTATATTACCTGTCAGATGTCCTATAAAGTAGTAGTATCACCAGTGATGAAAAAATAAAAATTAAAAACTAAGTTTGAGAGGGAGTCGAACCGTCGCCTCACACATTCGTTTTGGGCAGCTCGAACGCTAACCATCTGTTTTTTTATCTTATTTTGTTCGTTGCATTTGTTCGGGGTGGACGTCCCATGACACACGTTCAAGTTCATCTGAGATCCATTCACTCATTTCTTTTTAATTTTTTATTTTGATTACAGCTAATCCTCTGACCAATTACGTTGAGCTATCGTGCCGGCAACCACTTGACCCCCATGGAATCTAAAGTCCGGTACCCACGCTCAGATACATACCGCACTAATAGACGCGTAAAAATTCTCTTGCCATTTTCTCGGAAGTGATGGAGTGTTCCACCTTACTACATGCATATCATGTTTTAATAACCTACTAAAGCTGTACACAGTTTGAAGTAAATCTGTGATTCCAACGTCGTGGCCTCCCCTTGTTAGTGTGCACCTTCAGCAACTACGACGCGCATTCAGTAGGCAATGCTACATGTCTTTTCCTGTAAATCCCCACTTTTTTGGCTACAACACCCTGCTTTTCAACCTCCGTCGAATGCGACAGCCTTACGCCAGCATATTGGGAGGACCCTTATTACCGCACGGTACCGCTCTACTGGTCGACGTCGAAGATGGAAGTCCAAGAGATGGAAGTCGGAAAGCGCGAGATCTGGGCTGTAAGGCGCATGGAGAACAGTCCAGTGAAGTTTTGTGAGTTCCTCTGGGGTGTACACACCTGCGTGAGGCCTTGTGTTGTCACAGAAGAGGTGAAGTTAGTTTGTATATTTGTTGTAACGAACACACTGAAATCGTTTCTTCAATTTCCTGGGAGTAGCAAAATACCCTTCAGACTTTATCGTTGCATCATGAGACAGGATACCAAGCGGAATAACTCTTTCAGAGTTCCAGAAGACCGTCGCCACGACTTTATCAGCTGAGGGTGTGGCTTTGGACTCTTGCTTTGGAGGAGAGGTGGCTTGGTGCTACACCATGGACTGCCGTTCGCTTCCGGTGCGAAGCGATGAACCCATGTTTCATCCTCTGTGACGATACTCGACAAAACGTGTAACCATCAGTTTCGTAAACCGCAACAACACCGCACATATGGTCCATCGTTACTCTTTATGGTCTTCTGTTACGTGGCGCCAAGGTTGCAGGCTTGTGGGAGCAGTGTTATGCTATGTGACACATTCTCCTGCGCTTGCATGGGCTCTGTGGTAGCAATTGAAGACATGCTGACGGCTACGAACCACCTGAACCCTTCATTCTTGATGTCTTCCCCAACAGTGATATCATCTTTCACCAGTATAAATGTCTGTGTCTCGGAGCCAGAACCGCGCTACAGTGGTTTGAGCAGCATTATAGTTTACTCACGTTGATGTCTTGGCGACCAGATTCGCCTGACGTAAGTTCTATGGAACACATCTGGGTCGCTAACGGGCGCCATCAGCGCGTACGAAAATCAGTGGACCGTTATTTACGCGAATTACAAGACCTGTGCGTAGATATCTAATGCCACATACCTCCATAAACCCACCACTAAACTATCTGATCCTTGATGTGCTGCGTCAGTGATGTATTTCGTTCCAAAGACGGACAAACAAGCTATTAAGCAGGTGGTCATAATGTTTTGGCTCATCAGTGTATTGTTCGCTTGGTGGTGCAGGGCCTTACAGCCAAGTCGAGAAATGAGCGTTTTTGCAGCAAGACAGATAACCACATGGGCTGTCTACCTGGCGACCGCTGTAGCAGCTTCGCTTGACCAACAATATGGAGAAACGTGTGCCGACAGAGAAGTGCCCAAAGACGGCACAGGGAACAGGAGTGTCACCGTATTGTCTTTTTCGACGACAGCCATTTCTGTGAATAGAATCACGATGTGGGGGAGGGGGGGGTCAAACCTCTCTACTCGCACTTACTGCTCTCTCAAAATACAGTCCGCAATAATAAAACTGTGCACAACAAATCAGGCATATCTGAACTCACATGCCACACTTATCACTAATTATGCATAAGACGAATATGTAGGTACTTTAAAAGAAGATTTTCAGAACACATTGTAGCTCTAAAAAGCAACAGCAACCACAGTACATTTGCTGACCACATAATAGCCCACAAGCACCACCCAACTAAACTACGATAGAAACAGATTTAAAAATACTAAAATCCAGCCAAAGCCTGTAGAGTAAACAAACACAGATGAAGACTTCCACACACAGAAGGCGATGGCAGAAGGGAAACAGGTTAAAACTGAATACACTAACTACACGAAGGCGCACTATTTAACACGTTAAAGGAACTTTATAGAAAGACAACAAACAGCCAAAAATTTATCTCTCTCTCTCTCTCTCTCTCTCTCTCTCTCACACACACACACACACACACACACACACACACACACACACACAGAGAGAGAGAGAGAGATAGAGAGAGACAACGTCCAAAATCGGAGGCAAAAGGAAAAGAATCCGCCAAAGCGAAACTTAAGTAACAACAAACATTTCCGGGCGGGAAGGAGCGCCTGGTCCCCGGCACGAATCCGCCCGGCGGATTTGTGACGAGGTTCGGTGAACCGGGCAGTTTGTGGATGGTTTTTTGGCGGTTTTCCATCTGCCTCGGTGAATGCGGCCTGTTCCCCTTATTCCGCCTCAGTTACACTATGTCGGCGATTTCTGCGCAAACAAGTTCTCTACGTACGCGTACACCACTCAAACATAGGGGTTACACTCGTCTGGTGTGAGACGTTCCCCGGGGGGGTCCACCAGGAGCCGAACCGCACAATAACCCTGGGTTCGGTGTGGGGCGGCGGAGGTGTGAAGTGGACTGCGGTAGTCGTCGTGGGGTTGTGGACCACCATGGCTGCGGCGGGGACGGAGCGTCTCCGTCGTTTCTGGGTCCCCGGTTCACATACAATACAATACAATACAAAACAACTATCTTGACGCAACAAAGCTACATTTAAACAAAAAGTGATGTGTTAAGTAGCTAACCAAATTCACATTAATTTCGTTTGGTTGCAGATGACAAGCTACCAGTCCTTGATAATGCACAAATGGTCCTGCGTTAAAATAACGTCAAATCAAACATAAGCTGTCTTTTTTTAGGTCTAATTTTTGTAGATTAATTATTTATCACTTAAAATATGTTCACGCTTCACAATTTTGAATTAAGAAAATCGACTAATGATGGCACAGAGGTACTGAAACGTGTTTGGGTCATATGAAAAACAGTGTTTTGCACAATAAACAGATCTTATATCCAATAATTTTAAACGCAAATGCGGAAAATGCAGGAGTAACAAGTCCAAATGATGAATGTTCGGAACCCAGTTATCTTATTACTTATGTGCAACAGTGTTAAGTACCTAATATATTTATACTGAGCATGGTCCCATTTTCCGGAGGACGCTGCTCAAATGATCGTCCATTCATCCAGATTTATGTTTCCTGTGGAATCCCTAATATCTTAAGGAAAATCTATGTTGACTACTTTGAAAAGGCACGGTCGATTTCCTTTCTAACTCTTCCACTTCCGGAACTATCTAATGACTTCATTGTCGACGGGGCGTCAAAGCATGATCTTCCTTTGCGGAAGACTGCTGATCTTCCTGGACAACTAGGCTTCCCTTAACAAATCCCTTTAATCACACGGTGTCAATGTTGATATGCATCTAGTCAAATGTTGTGAAACTCATATCTGGGCAAAGCACTTGTAGTCTTTTCATTATGGTACTGGGTTAGAGTCTTCACTGCGGCGGTGGCCGGTGGAATGAATATTTGATCGCAGTGAGAGACGTCAGGCCGCTACAGAATTCATTGATATTGATTAAGTATTTTCCTAACCCGTGAGCGTGAAAATGCCTACTACCAACAATTTAAATGCAGTAATATTCTCATTCCTGTCGAAGCAGATGTGTTTACTAAATGATGTGCTCACATAATCACCGAAATGTTAGATATACTCATCAGACAGTAGAAATACCGATCACTCGGAGTGACATATATCTTATCTAATGTCTGCGTTGGAACTTTAAGAGAAACAATTTATTTACAACTGATATAAAATAGATGAATGTTTGAAAGTTTCACTGTACTAGTCATGATCATTGTGTGTAACTAGTTTCCAGCGATATGGTGGTTGTAGGATACCTTTAGCAGTACCAATTGTATTGGTAATTCGAATAGAGCGATCTGTTTCCCACAGAATCTCTGTGACAGTTGATAGGAATCAAATCGAAATCACAAGTACTTACGTCCAGGTACAACAGTGAATGGTATACAGAACTTCCTAGCTTTACCGGTCGAACCATCATTCACAGCTTGCGCCGTAAGAATCCGACCATTGTCCTACAAAATGATGAGTTGATTTTGCGGCTGTATCATTCTCGTAGTTAGTGGTATACTGTGTTCCATGTAATGACTTAAATAAAAATAAATTTTCACTATAACACGTCGCACTGAAATTAAAGTAAAAACTCCATCCGAACAGGCGTCAGAAGGCCCAACGCTACTTATCGCCGTGTCATCCTTAGCCAACTTTTTATCCACAGCTTCCCTGTGTACGTATATGTCACATATATTGTACACATTTTCTTCTCCCACTCTCTCCGTCCATTCCCCCTCTTTCTGCTCAGTCATGCCTGTACACTTGCATACCACCTGGAACACATTCCGGTACTACCCACACAACACTCCAGTCCTGCAGTGCAGCCGAAATGTCAGTCGTTACCAAACGTTTCCAACTTCCATTCTACCCAATAGACCGACAAGAAAGCGAGTTAATATTACATCGCCATTCAGTTCTGACCTATGTTTATAATTTTAGGTCTCTAGCTCATAGGGGACTCAGTTTAAAATCAGCTGCAAAATAGATAGACAGACAGAAAGGTGACCAAATAAAAGGGCATTAAAATTAAATGTAATATAGCCTACTGAGTCTTCCGTTGGGGAACGATATGAATTAGGATTGTACACGAGAATCGACATCATTTTTATGTTGCTGCGGTTCTGACGAACTTTCGATGGCCATTGTGATTCGTAATGACACCGCTTGTTTGAGTGGCATTTCAGGTGTGGTTCATACCGTTAGACCCATGGTTGATCCAGTGGAATTATATGGCATACGAATGCCTCTTCTCAGCTTTCATTGCGTTCCAGGTGGTAACAAACTGCGTCGTATCGTAGTCACTTCGGAATTTTTGTCAAATCATGCGGAACCCATAGGGATAGAATTTTACTCCCATCCAGGCATTCCTTCAGAAGTGAGACCCAGTCGTATGTAAAAGTACTGTCTCTCGGACCAGTTCAACATTATTTGTCGTCGGCCATTGTTGAGTGCTGCGGTAAGAGCAGACAGTACTTCTCCACTGACACGACATTCTGTCGTCGAATGTCTGCCACAATTTGGCGACCGCCGTTTAAAGCTTCTACATTCCTTCTACCTTCCTTACCGCTGATCTGCTGATACCTCTCGAGCCTCAACAACAACTTGATGACACTGACATGCTGTAAGTCTGTATTTTTTATCCGAATCCATTGTACTTGGTTCGAAAACACCGAGGTCTCCGTTCAAACTTAATTATGTATACAGACAGTTCCTCTATCCCAACAATCGGGAATTTAGACGATTATTGCCTGTTTTCGACATCGATACTGGCAAGATGTCGGTCTCAGTAGATTCAAAACTTTCGAGAACGTTTTAATTTTAGATTTGATGTCGGATAACAAACGTCAAAAGAAATATTTTTTGTGCGATTTAATTACAAACTAACGATTTTCTGAATTTTTTATTTTACTTGCACTGTGAAACCTTGCTTCCTGCCTAATTTCACGATTTTGTGTCAACGGGAAGTACACTGTAGACTTTGATGATTGAGTTTGCAAGTATGAGAATATGTGACGTAAATGGCCGAGGACCGAACAATCTCGTAGGTGACATAAATTTCAACTTGATGGTGCAACAAGTTCCTGAAAGAAGGGAATCTTAACAGACGGACGGACAGACTGACAGTTGGATAACAAATGACATTTTTTGTGTAATGTAATAACAAATTAACAGTTTTAGGATTCTTCCTTTGTTTGTACTGTGAAAGCTAGCTTCCTGTCATATTTCATGAATCAAGATCAAAGGGAAGTGCCTTATGGGTTTTGATTAATGTGTTTGCGAGTATTAAAATATGTAACATAAATGGCCGTGTCTTTCGATTGCATTAACTTAGAACCCTCAACTTTTTTTTACACCGCCAAAGTGCCGTGTACCCTAGTATGTGAATTAAATTTCATCTTGGCGCAGTCAGGCAGACAGATGGAGAGCAAAGTCATCCTGTTGGGAACACTAAAACAAGAGTTCGTGCTCGAGAAGGACTGCGGAGAGGTTCAGTTTGTTTCATCGCGTGTCTCGTATACGGTTCATGCGAGTGAAATACAAATTAAGGCACGTTCAACGCCAAGAAGTTTCATAAGAGAATCTAAAAGAACGTGTGTCAGTCAAATGTCCAATACGCGAAGGGTACAGATGAAAATTCCCGTATCTGGGATATGCTGTTTGTGTCCTATCGCAGTGGTCTGCACAAACAGCAGAAGTAATGGATGGTCGTTGATACAGAAACAACTGCTGTGGGTACCCCCAAAGAGAGGACAAATACGTATTGCCACACTATGTCGTCTGCTGTGACATGGTGACTGTTAGTCGCACTGACGTTGGTGTACGGTTCATCATAGGAGATAACGTACGCCAGCTCCTCCGTTCCATTGTGATATTCATGTTGCAGTCGACGAAAGCTCTGAGAGATCAAAGCTAGTACCAGAACGTGCGAGCCAGACTGCGTCTGCAGTTTGATCCCTTTCAAACAGAGACATCTGGATGCAAGTAAACGCAGCCAACAGCGCATTGGATGTCTCTGGAAATCACCAAATGGCAAGAGAAACTGCTGTGTTCCATTTCGTTTGCGATAGCTTTAGCGCGTAAAGCGTATGCGTTGCTGTAATGTAAGCTAAATTACCTTGCTTTTTCTCCAAAAGCAGGCTGAATGTAGTTTCGTACCAATGTGACATTTATTCTACTCATCTGCCAACTGCATATTTATAAATTAAAAACATTTTAGCCAGCTGAGCTTGAGTAATCACGTACGTTAGGAACTGGGAAAAATGAGTAATTTACTTAACAAACGTCTTCGTCCCATGTAACAACTAACGTGTTTGCCGAGTCCTTATCATGGGAATCATTCTATGATTCGGATTAACCGATTTAGGAAAACTTTCGG
Organism: Schistocerca serialis cubense; assembly: GCF_023864345.2. Classification (NCBI taxonomy): domain Eukaryota; kingdom Metazoa; phylum Arthropoda; class Insecta; order Orthoptera; family Acrididae; genus Schistocerca; species Schistocerca serialis. Next base: position 392,860,785 of record NC_064641.1, on the reverse strand, counting down.
AAACTTAAATGAGGACGGCCGGGCAGGTCGTTGAACCCTGGTGCTTCCAAATGCAGCCATTCTGAAGCATTACAGGTCTAGATGTACATCTGGAACGTGTTTGAAACATAAATATCATATAATGAGGACTAAGAAAAACCGTGCTGCAACAAAAAATGTAATTATTCGCAACTACAGAAAATGTTTTCATTTTAAGGAAGAATAAATGACAAACGACATAACATCACCAATAATGATCATACAATGTAAGTTTTCACGGCTAGTAGTAACATGACTTAAACTTCCGGGCTAAGAGGCCGTGGTCGATGTGTAAATCTTTCTTCTAGCGTTTCCTTTCTGACTGCGGGAGACATATTCAGAGGTGAAGTGGCGAACTGGAACCAGAACTCGAGGGCTCTTCGAATATATGGGCAGTGTAGGGGGCACCACAGTCCATCAAGTGACATCGGCTAAGAGATTCTTAGTACCAACATCCTCGACTGAATGAAACTCTCATTCTGTAGCGGAGTGTACGCTGATATGAAACTTCCTGACAGATTAAAACTGTGTGCCGGGCCGACACTTGAACGGTAGTTCTGCAAGTTTCGCAGCAGAGCTTCTGTGAAGTTTGGAAGATAGAAGACGAGGTACAGGCGGAAGTACTGCTGTGAGGACGAGTCGTGAGGCGTGCTTGCATATCTCAGCTGGTAGAACACTTGCCCGCGAAAGGAAAAGTCCCGAGTTCGAGTCTCGGTCTGGCAAACAGTTTTAATCTAAGTCTCCTCGACTGAAAGTAATCGATCGTCATACTTAAGTTACAAAGTTGATAACAAAATTTTATCTTATTTAGGAGATGAGCTTGAACATCTACGGTCGACATACAAGAAGGATGGTTATTCTAAGAAGAAGATAGATCGAGCACTTCGCTGTGGGCAGAGAATTAGGATCGACGAGGAACGAAGGCAGCTCAAATAGAAACTTTTCCTTCGGCTCATCTGTAGGATTACAGATCACATTGGGAACGTGTTGAGCAAGTATGGTATGGAAACTATCTTCAGATCCAGCAAAAGATAAAAGAACGTCTGAGATCGGCAAAAGATATACTACATCCTTTGGCTACATCGGGTGTACATAAAATTTCTTGATTTGTGGGTTGGTTAATACAGGAACCACAAAAAGAAGTGTTAACACCCTTCTGGTTGAACACAAGAGGAATTGCCGCCTGGGACGTACGGATAAATAGGCCGTAGCGGAACATCTTTACCAAGAGAGTGATCATGAAATAAAATTCACTTGGAGGAGTGTCATATCGAAAACCGCTTTATCATGCCCGAATGTATAGAGACGCTGTTGAGATTTCTAAACACCGCAATAATTTAAACAGTAAAGAGGAAAGTGTGGAATTTGATAACATTTGGATGTCAACGTTGTAACGTAAGAATGACGATCAGTTACGTTCAGTCGCGAATGATGGCGCTACCAGAGATTATCTCGAAGCCGACGACACGTGATGGACTCTGGTGCCCCTACACTGCCCATATATTCGGAGCTCCCTCGATTTCTGGTTGCAGTTCGCCACTTCACCTCTGAAGATGTATCCCGCAGTCCGAGGGGAAACGTTAGGAGAAAATTTTATACATCGACCACGGCCTATTAGCCCGGAAGTTTTAAGTGATAGCACCAAAAATATTTACAGCCCAGAAAAGAGCGGTCAGATTCGTCTGCGGTGTCAGTTCGCGAATTTTGTTCAAAATTCTAACATTGCCATCTCTGCACATGCACGTACAGCGGTTCCACAGAAATATGGAAACAACGCGAGAAAGCGTGCTTGACTGCAGGTGCAAGCCTGCAGATTGCGCTGTTGTATTTGACCGAGAACTGTGCAATGTCCTCAATGGGTTGCAACTCTCAGCCGTGGTCAGAACTGTGTCCTGGGTAGCTGTGAGTGCATTGAATCGGAAGTAACTGACTTCGAACGTGGGAAAAATTGTTGGTGCTTATATGGTTGGCGCTTTCGTAATCAACGGAGTCGCAGTGCTTGGTGTTTCAAGAGACACCGTTTCAGAGATTTATACCGCTTTCAAGGAAAACGGAAAAACAGCATCCACTAAGTCACAAAGTGGACGAAACTGTGTGTTGAGTGATCCTGACGTACAGTCATTGAAGATCACCGTAGAACTTAATGTAGCACTCTAGAACCCTGTCAGCACCAAAACAAGACGAAGGGGACTCCAGGAGCAGGGAACGTAAGGCGAGCTGGAATTACAAAATCATGCATCAGTGATGCAGATGCCCATAACATGAAAAGGTGGTGCCAAAGCCAAATGGTCGGATAAGTTTTGTTTCACACTGTTTCCAACTTCTGGTAGAAATTACATCCCAAGAGGAACATGGAGGAGGTTGGATGATGGGCTCAAATGGCTCTGAGCACTATGGGACTTAACATCTATGGTCATCAGCCCCTTAGAACTACTTAAACCTAAGTAACCTAAGGACATCACACAACACCCAGTCATCACGAGGCAGAGAAAATCCCTGACCCCGCCGGGAATCGAATCCGGGAACTCGGGCGCGGGAAGCGAGGACGCTACCGCACGACCACGAGCTGCGGACGGTTGGGTGATGATTTGGGCAGGAATGTAGTGATACTCCATTATCTCCATGGATACTCTGCAACTCTACATCTACATCTACATCCCTACTCCGAAAGCCACCTGACGGTGTGTGGCGGAGGGTACCTTGAGTACCTCTATCAGTTCTCCCTTCTATTCCAGTCTTGTATTGTTCGTGGAAAGAAAGATGTATGGGCTCTAATCTCTCTGATTTTATCCTCATGGTCTCTTCGCGAGATATACGTAGGAGGGACTCCTCGGAGAAGGTACGTTCTCGAAACTTCAACAAAAGCCCGTACCGAGCTACTGAGCGTCTCTCTTGCAGAGTCTTCCACTGGAGTTTATCTATCATCTCCGTAACGTTTTCGCGATTACTAAATGATCCTGTAACGAAGCGCGCTGCTCTCCGATGGATCTTCTCTATCTCTTGTATCAACCCTATCTGGTAGGACCCCACACCGGCGAGCAGTATTCAAGCAGTGGGCGAACAAGTGTACTGTAACCTACTTCCTTTGTTTTCGGACTGCATTTCCTTAGGATTATTCCAATGAATCTCAATCTGGCATCTGCTTTACCTACGATTAATTTTATACGGTCATCCCATTTTAAATCACTCCTAATGCCTACACCCAGATAATTTATGGAATTAACTGCTCCCAGCTGCTGACCTGCTATACTGTAGCTAAATGATAAAGGTTCTTTCTTTCTATGTATTCGCAACACATTACACCTGTCTACATTGAGATTCAATTGCCATTCCCTGCACCATGCGTCAATTCATTGCAGGTCCTCCTGCATTTCACTACAATTTTCCATTGTTACAACCTCTCGATATACTACAGCATCATCTACAAAAAGCCTCGGTGAACTTCCCATGTTATCCACAAGGTCATTTAGACATGTTGTGAATAGCAACGGTCCTACCACACTCCCCTGCGGCACACCTGGAATCACTCTTACTTCGGAAGACTTCTCTCCATTGAAAATGACATGCTGCGTTCTGCTATCTACTAGCTCCTCAATCCAATCACACAATTGGTCTGATAGTCCATATGCTCTTATTTTGTTCATTAAACGACTGTGGGAACTGTATCTAACGCCTTGCGGAAGTCAAGGAACCCGTATCTATGACCCGCTGAGTCTCGTGGACGAATAGCGCGAGCTGGGTTTCACACGATCGTCTTTTTCGAAACCCATGCTGATTCCTACAGCGTAGATTTCTAGTCTCCAGAAAAGTGATTATACTCGAACATAATACGTGTTCCAAAGTTGTACAACTGATCGACGTTATAGATATAGGTCTATAGTCTGCACATCTGTTCGACGTCCAGTCTTGAAAACGGGGATGACCTGTGCCCTTTTCCAGTCTTTTGGAACGCTACGCTCTTCTAGAGACCTACGGTAAACCGCTGAAAGAAGAGGGGCAAGTTCCTTCGCGTACTCTGTGTAAAATCTAACTGGTATCCCATTAGGTCCAGCGGCCTTTCCTCTTTTGAGCGATTTTAATTGTTTATCTCTTCCTCTGTCATCTATTTCGATATCTACCATTTTGTCATCTGTGCGACAATCTGTAGAAGGAACCATAGTGCAGTCTCCCCCTATGAAACAGCTTTGGAAAAGACATTTAGTATTTCGGCCTTTAGTCTGTCATCCTCTGTTTCAGTACTATTTTGGTCACAGAGTGTCTGGACATTTTGTTTTGATCCTTCTACCGCTTTGACGTAAGACCAAAATTACTGCCAACGATTATGCGACCATTTTGGCTGATCAGGTCCATCCCGTGATAGAAAGTTCCTTCCCAAATGGTGATGTTGTGTTCCAAGACGACAGGGCCCCTGTTCACACAGCCCGCATCGTCCACGACTGGTTTTGTGAGTACCAGGATGGACTGTCGCATCTGCTTTGACCACCACAGCCACCAGATCACAGAATTATTGTGCCTTTGAGGTCTACTTTGAAGAAAAGGATGTGTGATTGTCATCCACCTCCATCATCATTGCCTCCATCATCATTGCCTGAGCTTGCCACTATTTTCCAGGATGATCCACCTGAAGACTACATAGGACCCGTACTTATCCATTTCCAGACGACAGGAAGCTGTTTTGAACTATATCGGTTTCCCTGCACAGTATCAGACATGGTCATGTCTTGTGTTTTGTTCTTACGTACTTTTATCCGACACCTGTATATTTCATTATGGGGTTTGTTGCTGATAATATTGAATCATTCAGAAAAAACTGCAACTATTAGTCAGTAAACAATAGACGGAAAAATCGATATACTCTTTGATAATTTTGGGAATTTGTGGTATGTTCCTATGGGACCAAACTGCTAAGGTCATCGGTCCCTAGGCTTACGCACTACTTAACCTAACTTAAACTATCTTACGCTAAGGACAACACACAAACCCATGCCCGAGGGAGGACTCGAACCTCATAAGGGGGTAGCCGCGCGAACCGTGGCAAGGCGCCTACGACCGTGTGGCTACCCCGCGCGGCTACTCTTTGATAGCACTTCATTAAGTATTTTACAGAAAGTAGTGCACTAGTCAGCAGATTCCATTTTCAGCTGCTTCCACTAGCAGATCTGAAAAGAAAATAATAAACCCCAAGTATTACAATCCAACTGGAAAGTGTTCTTGTGGCACACTTCTATTCTGTACAGGAGTTGCTCGTAGTAATTCTGAAATTTTCTCCGTAATATGCTATTCATTTGCTAACTTTCTCACATACATTTTTTTCATTCAAACTGACCCTATATGGACTGCGAGTTAACGAAAAGTATCATTTTTTATTTGTATCTCTTGTTCGTCTGCCAGGTTAGGTGTTTTGTCATGTCTCTTGAGCGTGTCACTCGGTGCCTTCCTTCTATCTTCTGACAGAAACCCCCTTCGCGTTTGAGTTCTCCTCCAGGTTAAAACTCCTGTACTTTTTCATCATTTGTTTAAATTAATTCCTATCCATGATTTTTTCCGCTGAGATACCGATTTCTTTAAGATCATTATCAGTTTCTTAGAATCATCTCAATCTTTTTGTCTTTGGCCTTATGAAATTTCAGATTTTCTCTGTTAGACGATCATCGGACGTTCTACGGATTACCTTTTCATTTTAATCGTCGTTATTATTGGTTTTACGTTTCTGTGCAGTCCCTCATTTGATCTCAAACGCCGGCCGGAGTGGCCGAGCGGTTCTAGGCGTTTCAGTCTAGAATCGCGTTGCTGCTACGGTCGCAGGTTCGAATCCTGCCTCGGGCATGGATGTGTGTGATGTCATTAGGTTAGTTAGGCTTAATTAGTTCTAAGTTCTAGGGGTCTTATGACCTCAGCTGTTAAGTCGCATAGTGCTCAAAGCCATTTTTTTGATCTCAAACATATCTGCCGACTAATCCATCTATTGCGTAAAATCTTCCTAGTCGGCGATGTCTTCTGATCGAAATATCTACTAGTCCTCTTCTATTCACATCCAAAGTCTCTACAGCATTTAATCCTTACGCTCTGACGACCGTATCGTAGTGTCTTAACTTGGCTCCAATGCTCGGTGACTTCTTGTAACAGAAGTTTATCGCTAGGGGACTGTTCGGTCCAATTTGTAGATTCCAAGATTCATAACTTGCCCTAATAATCCATTCTATTAGATTTCCTCATCTATGCATCTAAATTTCTTCACAAGATTGATTTTCGATTGCTTTAAAATCATCCGTTCCGGTCCATCGCTGAAGTTTGTCATGCATTTTGTCTTCACAAAGGAGACTTTTAATCTTACTTTCTCATAGAGATATCTGTCAATTGACCAATGTTAAGATTTTCGTATTTCATTAATTCTTTAATTATTCAGTTTATAAAATTTCAAATCAACATTTTGTAAACTACGTGCTGACTTGCTCCGTATCCAAGCTTTGGCTCGCATGGACCCCCGAAAACTGATAAATAAATTAGCACAAGATGCTTACTCAGAGCACAACTTCACCTAAAGATGTGATTATGAAAATTTAATCAAAGATAATATTGTATAAAAATAGTTAACAACCGTATTACAGTTGGAAAACAGGTTGCGAAGACGTTAGCCTATACAGCGTTCATGTATTTATAATACGAAGACTGGTACTATCATCTGACGTACTGCGGACTTCGGCTGAATATCCATGATAATGAACCTCTAAGCACATTACGACTTCCACGTAATATTTGCAAGTGACGCCCCCTATGGCGAATTCGGTTTTGGAACGCTAAAATTAAGGTCACTAGACATAGTACCACGTACCTAAGTTTCCGAGAGAGAAGTTGTTACACCCACCAAGCTATTGTCAATTACTGGTAGTGCCAAAGAAGTTGCAGTAACAGTGATGATTGCTTTCCAGACGGATCAGTGAGTCAGCCTATTGACCTGAAGACCAACCACTGCGGTCCCCGAGATTCATAAAGAAGGCTGAGGGAATGATCTTGTTCCACAGACTCTTAAAGTTGAGTGAACTGTTAAATACGTTTAAAGAATTTTCATGTTTCTGAGCGAAAGTTGGCAGCTCGTGGAGAGCTGAAGTAGAAGAGGAACGAGAGAAGATTTGTTGCAGATATATGACAGTGCTATATTCCGTTGAACAGTGAAAGACTCAGTTCATTGATGTCTGTTCTTACACGTTCTGAGGTATGTAGCAGTTTGCCACTACCTACTCGACGAGGAGTCATCTTACATATCTGAGTATTGAAAAGGTAAATATAATTGAAAATTGACAAGAACTTGAAATGAAGGTCTGCAAATAATAGTCGAGATTTTTCCTCAAAACGAATTTGTGTTTTCTGTGCAGGAGAGGAGTATTTCCTGCTGCGTGTAGGCACATCAGTCAAAGACAACAAAAATCAATGCTTTAGGCCGTATTTAACACGTACATTCTCAATGAGCAGTGTGTAAGCCATTGTGAAGTTTACAGCGTAATGCATTAGACACGTTTTGAATGGCGTTTTTCAGGATAAAATCCTTTAATGCCTTGAAGGTGGTCACTTTCAAAAGGCTGTCCCAGCAGTGTTCCATGTGCCACAGTATCCCGTCTAGGTCTTGGCGACGGTCCAGACGCACGAAACGTTCGTCGTAGGCCAGTGCGACACTGACCAAGATTAATCTCTCCACAACAACATGATGCCACATTCTCAAGAGATTGCGGTAAAAAATTTGTAATTACTTAGATTAAAGAAAATGAAGTAATTAAAAAACTTCGGTTACTAATGAGTGTGCAGATTTGCACATCAGTTATATATGCTAGGCGAGAGAGGCCGAGGGATGATAAGCATCTAATGATGATATTTAAGTACAGAGGTATATTTTCCTTATTTTTGGAAGTCGATAATTAGTTGCATTAAAAAGTTGGAAATTTTTACCGAGGCAAGCGGCGATAGGAGTGAATATTACAGAACTATCGGTTTAATAAGTAATGGTCGCAAACACTGACACGAAATACTTATAGAATAATGGAAAAACTGGTAGAATCCCACCTCGAGAAAGATCGGTTTGGATTCCAGACAAATGTAGGAACATACAACGCAATAATGACTCTACCATTTACGGAAAGGTAAATCTACGTATATACCTTTTATCGATTTGGAAAAGCTTTTGTCAATGTCGACTTGAATACGTTCTTTGAAATTCCGAAGGTGACAGAGGTAAAATACAGGCGGCGAAAGGTTATATACAATTTGTACAGAAACTAGACGGCAGCTATCAAAAGTCGAGGGGCATCGAAGGGGAGCAGTGGTGAGAAGTGAGTGAGACAGTGTTGTAGTCTATCCCCGATGTCATTCAGTCTATACATAGGCAAGCGGTAAAGGAAAGCAAAGAAAAACCTGGAGAAGGATCAAAGATCAGGGAGAAGAAATACAGTCGTCGAGGTCCGCCGATGACACTGTAGTTCTGTCAGAGATAACAAAGGACATGGAAGAACAGTTGAACGGAATGGCTTGAAAATAGGGTATAAGATGAACACTAAAAGAAACTAAACGAGGAAAACAGAATGTAGTCGAATTAAATCAGGCGATTTTGAGGAAATTAGATCAGGATAGGAGACGCTAAAAGTAATAGATGAATTTTGCTAGTTGGGTGGCACAATAACAGATAATGGTCGAAGTAGAGAGGATGTAATATGTAGACTGGCAATGGAAATAAAAGCGTTTCTGAAGAAGAGAAATTTGTTAGCATCAGATATCGATTTAAGTGTTAGGGTGTCTTTTCTTTGCCTGGACTGCAACCTTGAATGGAAGTGAAACGTGAACGACAAACTGGTCATACAAGAATGGAAAGGAAGATTTGGAAAGTTGGTGCTACAGAAGATTGCTGAAGATTAGATGAGTTGATCATGTGATCAGTGAGGAGATACTGAATAAAATTGGGAAGAAAAGAAATTTATGGCAAACTTGACTAAGAGAAGGGATCGGTTGATAGGACACATTCTGAGACGTCAAGGGATCACTTATTTAGTATTGGAGGAAGTGCGGGGAAAAAAATTGGAACGGCAAACCAAGAGGTGAATACAGTAAACAAGTTCAAAATGATGTAGTTGCAGAAGTTATTCGGAGATGATGAGGCTTGCAAGGATAAGGTAGCATGGACAGTTGCATCAAACCAGTCTTCGGACTGAACACCACAACAACAGCAACAACAACAACTATTGTTGCCAAGATGATGATCTCTTTTAAAACTGCGTTTTTGTGTGATGTGAACTGGGACACTTTCAGGTACAGAGACACACTTGCAAGTTGAAGTTGGCTATTAGAAGGCGCCTGTGCCTGGAAACTTAATGTCCCACAGAGTATATTCAAGAACAGTTGCAGACACTTAGGTTGGCCGTAAAAAGTAGTGCAAATTTTGACTGTCGACTTTACACCTTGGGAACAGTACTTTGGGCAAGCAGTACCTTACACTGTTTGGACCACTTTGGAGAAGTCAACATACATGGGGCTACAGTTTAAGCGGTTTACTCTGCGTATTGCATCGGTATCCTGAGAGCAGTAGTCTGCGGACAGGTTGCATGTTTCTGACAAACAAACCTTTTAAGCATCTTGTTGCTCACTAATACACATTATGATGAAAAATCGACAGTACGGCTACAACTGAACAACTAAATGTTCTGCTGTTGTCGTATCATCATTTGACTGATCCTATTTCTCAGTCACCTTTCTTCTTATATATTTCAGTATTTATTGAGTCTTGTAGACAGAGCAGTAGCTGCCGTTGCACTAACCTGTAACAGCTGATATGTTTAAGAACACTTCGCCATTTATTTCTGTGTTATTAAATTGAGCTTCCTGTATCTGTAATTGAGGACTTCATGCAGTATATATGTTTACAGTCTATATGTATCTGCTATTTATGTAACGTTATCGTTTCTCCACCTGCTGTTAATTTATATTAGTAGCTTAATAATAACTGCAGTGATTAAGTGAGGGGTCAAAGTTAATTACGCCTGCAAGTACGAGAGGACGCTGATGCCTAGCTCACGGTCAGGACAGGAAATTGTAAGACAGGTCATGTTTTAGTGAGCGCAGACGGCACTAGGAGGGGATCCAGTATGACAACACAGGTATGTGTCATATTTTTACGATGAAATCCAGCTACGACTGGAAGGAAACTAAAGAGTCCGTAGCTGTTTTTTGCGGTGTGCGCCTGAGCAGTTGGTCCGTAGGCCAGGCGTCGACCAATGTGTGTCCTGCTCTCGGCCGTGGGGCCCTTAATTTCTGAGTCACTGTCACCAAGATTGTCCCATGCATAACTGGAAGAAGACGCCTTATTTACGTGAATTCTGCTTCAGTGCAAGTTATTTTCAAGGGAAAATTCTAACCGGTACAGTTACAGAAATGTCATAGACAGTGACGAGCTTTCTAGTATTAAAGTTCTGCTGTGGGGAGGCTGCAAGATGAATGGACACACAGCTGCTCACTTCTTTGTGTGAGGTTGGGAGGTATGCTTTTAACAGCCAGAAATACAGAGCTGTACAAAAACCTCATGTGTGGCATTAAATAGGAACGGCTCATTCAGATTTCCTCTTCACGGACGGTAATACTAGTCTACTTCGTATTGCTTGCTGGATGAATTTCTCCACGTGAAGCAAGTTATTGCATAGACTGGCTAGCGGGGTCTCGGGCTCTGAATCCTAGAGAGACGAAATACAGCCATCAAAGGCCCTTCCAGATATCCACACAGCTCTTTCTCGGATCGACTGACAATGGAGAGAATACACTCTCTACTGAGCACTTATAACAGTTACAGTTAATCACGTCCTCCATTAATTGTCTCGTTTTTGTGGGAGAATTTTTGCAACTCTCTACATGTTTATTTACGGTTTCACAGCTTTCATAATTACACGTTTTGAACACAGCTGTACGCAAAATTTGTCATGACTGCCCCGTAAACGTTACCACATCCTCTTTGGAATATGTTCTTACTTCCTGATTACACCAACCTTTTCTCTGCGATCTGGTGACGAAATTTACCTGAGGTTTGAAACGGTCCTAACTTCTTCTTGTTTACTTTGACTGATTCCGATCTGTTACTGCTATTCGGTTTAGACTGTTTATGGAAAAATTGCAGGGAAAGTCATTCGGCTACGTATTCTATAATGATTTTCACAGTGTCCTATAAGTAAATACGCAGCTGATACCTTCTCCACCTCTTCAAGTAGCTATAAAAATATGAAGATGCCTTACTGCACGCAACACGTAAAGGTTCTGTAGCGAAATGTGCACCAAAATATATCGTGAACGCTTAGGATTAAAGCGCCACACACCTGTCCATTTAATACAAACCCTAGACAATCTGTTTCTATCCTGAACTAATATATTTCTGAAACTATCTGGTAGACGGAGACTTTCTCTAAGAAAGAGTAAGAGAGATCGCAGTTATGAGACACAAGCACACTTCAATCACATACAAAATAAATACATATAAGTGAGACATATAAACGGATAAAATATCTACAAATATTATTTAGCAAGAGCAAGAGCTGTAACAATAAATAACTTCGGTTACTGTTGGCTATTGAAGATAGACATGTGGGTAGGCAGTGAAACTTTGGTATACGAATGCGTCTTTCATAATACTAATAAATTTGAAGTGAACTAGCTTATTACTGACAGCAATTTAGATCCGTTAATTCAGAACATCGTTAGTGGGAAACTTGAATTATTATGCAGTGTAATTAACAAACAAGTAAATGATCCCTGACTGGAATGTAGGTAGTAGGAGTAATCCACTAAATTACAGGCCCCTATCGTTAACGTCGATATTCAGCAGGATTTTGGAACATACGTATATTGTGTTCGAACATTATGAATTACCTCGAAGTAAACGGTCTATTGACATACAGTCAACATGGGTTTAGGAAACATCGTTCCTGTAAAATACAACTAGCTCTTTATTCACATGAAGTGTTGAGTGCTGGTGGCAAGGGATTTCAGATCAATTCCGTATTTCTGGACTTCCGGAAGGCTTTTGACACTGTACCACACAAGCGGCTCGTAGTGAAATTGCATGCTTATGGAATATCGTCTCAGTTATGTGACTGGATTTGTGATTTCCTGTTTGAGAGGTCACAGTTCGTAGTAATTGACGGAAAGTCAGACAGAAGTGATTTCTGGCGTTCCCCAAGGTTCCTTATCTATATAAACGATTTGTGAGACAATCTGAACAGCCGTCTTCGGTTGTTTGCTGATGGCGCTGTCGTTTATAGACTAATAAAGTCATCAGAAGATCAAAACAAACTGCAAAATGATTTAGAAGAAATATGGGAGCGGTGCGAAAAGTGGCAGTTGACCTTAAATAACGAAAAGTATGGGGTCATCCACATGAGTGGTGAAAGGAACTCGTTAAACTTCGGTTACACGATAAATCAATCTAATCTAAAAGCCATAAATTCAACTTAATACCTAGGTATTACAATTAGGAACAACTTAAATTGCAAGGAACACATAGAAAATGCTGTGGGGAAGGCTAACCAAAGACTGTGTTTTATTGTCAGGACACAGAAAATGTAACAGACCTACTAAGGAGACTGCCTATACTACGCGTGTTCCTCCTCTTTTAGAATACTGCTGCGCGGTGTGGGATCCTTACCAGATAGAAGTGACGGGGGTACATCAAAAATGTTCAAAGAAAGGCAGTACGTTTTGTATTATCGCGAAATATGGGAGAGAATGTCACAGAAATGATACAGGATTTGGGCTGGAAATCATTAAAAGAAAGGCGGTTTTCGTTGCGACGAAATCTTCTCACGAAATTCCAATCACCAACTTTCTCCTCCGAATGAGAAAATACTTTGTTGACACAGACCTACATAGGGAGGAACGATCACCACGATAAAATAAGGGAAAACAGAGCTCGTACGGAAAGATATAGGTGTTCATTCTTTCCGCGCGCTATACGAGATTGGAATAATACAGAATTGTGAAGGTGGTTCAATGAACCCTCTGCTAGGCACTTAAATGCGATTTGAAGAGTATCCAGGTAGATGTAGATGTAGAAATTAATATCAGCACTGACGAATGAGTGCTGACCTGGCTTCAAAATGTCGTAGCTATAAGTTTCGACTTCACGTCGCCATTAACTGATTATAAATGTCTCTATTGTTTCACGAGCAGTATCTTTTATAACGTGAGTTCACAGCGTCAGTACAACAAAATTATTCGATCTTTATTCCAAGTGTCTTCAAAATATTGTTAGGTAAATTATAACCGTTAGGGCAACACATTTCGTTATGTGACAACTACGTAAAGACCTGACATTGAAATTGCCCTTAATAGCGCAAATGGAATGTTAATTTGAGGTGCTACTGAAGGAGAAGTATTGAAAGGTAAATTGAAAACTTACTTGTACATATGTAAAGCACTTTATCAATATTTGCCTATAGGAGTTTATTTGTACTGATGCTTCGCAGCAATGAAATGTCTGTTGACAGTCGACAGTGTGATTGCAGAGATGTGCGTTCGGCAGTTTACCTGAGACACGACTGCTGCAAGGTCTCTGGTGCCGACTCTCCGCTGTCTCTCCGATCGCCGTTCCGTCGCAATACACCACAAATAAACCCTCACTGATCCAAAAGCAGAACGGAACATGGCCAATCGAGTTAATTTAATAGCAGGAATGTAGATTTCCAGAAACAACAGTGGACGGCCGGCCGAGCATCGATACGGACGTGCAGTCCACCAGTTTATTTTTCACTTCACCAAAGTTAAACCGTTCAGGATCTCGGCCCTCTCACAAATTCAAATATAGTTTTGAACATACCAAACCAGACCATAGATAGCTCACTGCGCCAAACAAAAACAGTCCGTTTCGCTCGTAACATTCAGCTTAACCCAGAGTTGCAAAGCAACATAGCTCACCAGAGCTCCTCAACTGTCTCTTCGTAACATTAATCACAGATATTAATTTTCTTAACGAGCCGAAGCTCCTAAAATTACAACGAAATTGCATACAAAGGTGGAATTAACATTGCACAACAAATAAGAAGCTTGATTCTACGTAATACATTAATTGCGTCTGTACACACAAAATTGTTACAATGCAAGATAAGGAACGTTAACCGAGAAAAGAGGAAAAAACAAAAAAGAAACAAAATGTATACTGATGTCATTAATGTTTTACAGAGCTCAAAACGATTAGTAGTAGCAGAAGTACAATACAATAACGTAAGCCAATTAAGTCTGTTACAGGTTATTTTTATATGTCTTAGATTCGAACTGTCAAGAATAATAGACTTTACCCTGGCTCCTCCTGGTTTTGCCTAGTACAGGGTATTAGAGTATTTTCAACAGAAAAGTGTGTCGCAGTGAGTCAAGCTGACAATTAGTTTAGGACAGCACTTTGCAGCTATTCGTCAGAAAGCTGAGTTAAGTGCAAGAGTGTCTCCCCTGACACTGCTTCCGCAGTACATAGCACCTTGACATACTGCTGACGGGCTACTCCGTATATATTAATTCGAATATCGAGTTAAGCTTATCGCTTGAGGCCAATAACCTAAATGAACAATATTTCACAGTCAAGCAACTCAAAAACAATTAATATTTAAGACTATAATTTCAGTACCATTTCGTATTACACAGGAGACACACATTATTAAAAAATATGTAAGGAAATGTCTTCGCTGTATTCATTTCGAGCACTGATGCAGTTATATACGGCACTCTATCCTGTGCAAGCCTCTTCTGCTCTGCATAACTAATGGAACCTACATCCATTTAAATCTGCTCCCTGCAGTCCAGTCTTGGTCTTCCTCTACAATTTTTACATTCCGTCCTCGGCTCCCCCCTCCCCTCCACACACACACACACACACACGCTTCCCTCCAATACTAGACTAAGAATTATTTTAAACCTCAGAATGTGTCCTATCAAGCGACCACACGAACATTTAAACTTACTCATTACCGCGACAGTTATCGATATCAATTGAAACAACAAGTTTACTATTAACAATCACAATTTCTTTTACTTCCACTAAGCGTTTCGGAGATTTAAACCTCCATCATCAGGTAAATTCATTTGAGTTAATACATGTATATGTTGTTTAAAACTTCGGGATAAACTGAGGCACTGCCTAGTAGCAGAAGACAGAAACACAACACAGATTAAGTAGATGGTTCATTGTTTTCTGTACCTCTTATTTGCTTATTCGATCTCCCCATCAGATTTTCTTAATTCTTCTGCAGCACCACATTGCAAAGTCTTCTACTCCCTTCTTGCCTGAACTGTTTATCGTCCACGCTTCACTTCCGTACGAGGCTACATTCCAGGCAAATACCTTCAGAAAAGATTTTGTAACATTTAAGTTTATATTCAATGCTGAGAAGTTTATCTTTTCCATATTGATTTTTTTTTTTTTTTTTTTTTTTTTTTTTTTTTTTTTTTTTTTTGCCAGTTTACATTTTAATCCCCCACTTCTCAGACTTTCTCAGTTATTTCGCTTCGCAAATATTAAAAATCGACTACTACTATTAGTGTCTCATTTCCTGATCTAGTTCCTTCATTATCGCCTGATGTAATTGAACTACATTCTATTCCTTTTGTTTTACTTGCACTTGCATGTCTAATAGAAGAGACACTAGTGACGGTTCACAGCTGTACAAAATATTTCAAAATTTATTCGCTGACTGCGAATTCCCTGACATCATCTGTATTAGGTATAGATACATATGTATAGATCTACTGCCCAGGAGTCACATATGAAAATTTATACCGGACCGGATCTCGAACCTACATCCCAGACTTCCGATTTATCGCGAACGGCTCCTAAACAACTTTGGCTATCCGTGCATGTTCCCCATATGGAGCCAAACAGCCATGCATGTTTCCCCACATTCCACTTGCTGAACATCGGGTTGGTTTCCGCTTCGGTCACACGCCGCCAAACATGTAGAACACTTTCTCTCACAATTTCACACAAAACTTACTCTTTTCGCATACAGATTGGATACAGTGCTTCTGTCCTTGGAGATGAATAGGAGCATGATGGCCTTAGCTGTTGGGTCTCTTTAAACACTCAGCAGCAGAAGCAACAGCAGCAGCCAGCCCAAACTTCCACACACCTGTTAGGGAAGTTTGGGTCAGTCCGGGAAGCGCGCACAGATAGCCGAAGTGGTTAAGGCGACTGCTGGCGACAACCGAGATATATGAGTTTCACAGCCGGTCCGGCATAGGTTTTCAAATGTCATCGTTGGGTAGTGCATCTATACCTAATAGAACTGATGTCAAGGAATTTGCGGTCAGTGAATAAATTTCGAAGTGTTTCACTTTTGTTAACTTCATTTTACTAACCGCTTTTCAGTACATCTGTTACGATCTACTGATCTTCCAAGTCCTTTGTAATTTCAAACAGAATTAGAATGTCATTTACAAACTTGAAAGTCTTTTTTTCGTCTCCCATTTTCCAAATTGTCCCTTGGTTTCCTTTATTGCTCGCCCAGTGAACGGACTGAATAACACTGGGATAACCTGCAACCTTGTCTCGCTTCTTTCTCTGCTAGAGCTTCCTTCATGTCTTTCAGCTTTTGTATCTTGAATTCTGCTTCCTCTTCTTTAACCTTGCCACCATCAGAATTTGCAAAAACTTACTCGAAACCTAAAACTGCTACAAATGTTGGTTTGGCTTCTTAAGACCTGTCTTGTAAGAAAAATCGTAGGGTCGGTGCTGCCTTACATGTTCCTACATTTCACTGGAATCCAGACTGATTTCCCCGATGCCAACTTATACAACTCTTTCGATTCTGCTGTAAACAAGTCGTGTAAGTATCTTGCAACCATGACCAGGACTGATGGGTCTGTAATAAACGAGGGAGTGCTGAAGAGTAATGCCTCCGAATTTTTTATGTGAAAGCTCTTAAACCTTATAAGTAAAACAAACGTCATCAACATTCTAAGTCTTCATTCTGTAGCGTTACGCGTACGTAGGTGAGCGATTTGGTCGCCTGGAGGTGGTACGAGGGGAGGTGTAATTATTATACGGTTGAATGCTAGTGAGCCCAGGGCTCAGGACGCGCGACAGCCAGGCTACCAGTACGGGCGAGTCGAGGTACAAAGACGAGCAGCGCTGCCGGAAATGGGTAAATCCCAAAGCTAGGAATTTTGACTTTTTGCAGGATCTGGCTGTGTGTCAGGCAAGCTGAAAGATGGTTTCTTACAGCTCTTTGTCAATCTATAACTATTAGCACTCAAGTAAGAATGCATATCTGAATACATCGGCGACCTCAGACAAATGAGGTACGTCCAATGCCACATCAATATTTCCAATATCTTTAAAACTACAGAAGTTAATATTTCACAGTAAATAATCATTTCAACAATGAGCCTCTGAATTAACGACTTTTAAATGCTTCATGCGATATCAAGACACGATACCTCAGGTGATAGCATTGCACTATGGCTCTCATCTCTGAAAGTTACCTATCTGAATCTGTTTTATTTCCTGATTTATTACGTTTCATATCTTTTCACTATGCAAATGTTTCTCAGAACATCATATTCTCCACAATTACACAGCAAATAATTACAGTATGAAAAACTCATATTTTGTCATACTTGTGTATTTAGCATACTTAATGAAAAGTTTACTACTTTGCCACTAACTTCATTTAAATATTAGCTACAACTATCACAGTAATTTAAGAACTGGTCATTCGCATGTAGTCTCTGATACCACCTTCGCAAACAAATACAATATGTAACGAAAATTTGTTGTTATTAATGTACTGTTTCTCCTGCGTGGACTTGAGTTTAAAAAAAAATGTAAACTAAATATTACGATAAATTTTATAAATAATCGACAAGTACGCCAAAGAAGAAGAGATACAACTAAAATGGACATGTTTTTCCATGGACTCTTGCGCTTCTATGCATGAACTATCTTTCCTTTGTCATTCGTTTATCTTATCTGCTTGGATTCGGACCTAAGAGGACGTTCTTTTGTAAAGCTCATCTTGCTGTACCAGCTGTTAATGTAAGTTGTACTTAAAACCCGAAAAATATAATGGTTATTCTGTCAAAAAAATTTGTGTAAGTGGTCAATCTGTTGTGAGTCTGATACCAAGACTGCCTTAAGTAGATATGGGCCTTAACAAAGAATTTTCATTATTAGGCGCCATCTTTGAAAAATCTTTAACATTTTTATTTTAGCTCAACCACGAGACCTGCCGACGGTTAGGACAACAACTTTATTTCAGATACCACGAGACCGGAGGCAACTACTAATAATTTTACAATTTTATTTACAGATTTTCTTTATATAACGAGATAACATCCCAGGCAGAAAAGGTCTGGTCACAGGATTCCAGTTCCATTATAGGATTTCACTTGTAGATGCTACTCTTATTATCTTATATTGGGGAATCGAGAGGAAACCACGATGTATCGACGATTACGTAACTACTCTGAGAACTGAACTAGTTTACTGAGTGCTTATACAAGTCAGGCTAAATTAAACAACATATTACACTGTTAATAATATTCCTACATTAGTTATTTCTCTTTTATGCTGAGCCATTGCATTAATGTGAGTTTCTTTTTTATAGAAGTCACGGCTCAAATTTTTATTTTATTACATTACACTAATAGTCACAAATAAATAAGATTTTTATTTTATTACATTACATTAATCGTGAGCGCACTTACTCAAGTATACTGGCTTATTTGTTTATGGGCAAACTTTTATTTACGTATATTGTGAATCGTCTGAGTGAGACCGAATGCTTATAACATCTCTTTATTTAAATATTGTTGTAATATGTTAGTTTAGTCTAAGAAGTGGTCAAGTTTAGTCAAATGATGTCTGTAGATCGTAAGACAGTTGTATTTTTGGTGGGGACAGCCTTCATCAAAAGGAAAACCAGACACTAGCGGAACACTACGGGAGGTGGGGCTTTTCGACTGAAGAGCTCATGGGAACGATTCGGTACCCTTTTACGCGATTCTGTAAGAAGGCAGACCTGCTTGCGGTAAGGATTGGTACTGAATCACGAATGTATTTGATTCTGGGCGGTGAATGGCCGCTATCATATTTTAACTTCTGAAAGGACTTTATATTTCTGAAGGTTTGAATGTGCTCCATAGTAGAGTTTTCCGCTTATATCACGAAACTGAGGATAGACAGAGTCTGAGTTACTATTCTTTGTATCATGGGTGATAATTTGTAAATCACCATGTTGAACTCTGAACAGTTTTGAGCTGGCGAATCTTTCGTGCTTTGCGAACACGAAATGGACTTAATTTTCGCGACTCTTTGATGACTATATAGTTTAGGGATTTTGCTACCATTCTCATACTGAAAATGTCGTGTGACGAGGGCGTCCCGTCGGCTAGACCGTTCGCCTAGTGCAAGTCTTTCATTTGACGCCACTTCGGCGACTTGCGCGTCGAGGGGGATGAAATGATGATGATGATTAGGACAAGACAACACCCAGTCCCTTCGCGGAGAAAATCTCCGACCCAGCTGGGAATCGAACCCGGGTCCTTAGGATTGATAGTGTGTCGCGCTGACCACTTTCTTTTTTTTTTTTTATTTAATCTCATTTTGTTAGCTTTCGTTCGTTGTATCTGCTCTAGGCGGACGTCGACAGACACCCGTTTCAGTTCGTTGTTGATCCATTAACTCAGTTTTTTATTACAGAGGACGAGCAGCTCTCTGACCGAACACGCTGAGCTACCGTGCCGGCAGCACTCAGCTCCCGGGGCGGACTACCATTCTCATAACGCTCTCAGTTGATAAGAGTAAACTGCCTGTATTTTGATTATCGTACGACCACTTCCCATTTATCTGAGACGCCCTTCCTTGAATAAACGTTATTCGACGTAATTCTCTGTCCTCTTTGTCAATTACAGACTTTATAACAGAACCCTCACTATTACATTATTCATTTAACTTCTGTTTTGTATTTCTGTGTATTTTATTAACTCGCGATTCTAGCCAATGCATAGACTATTTCACTGCAGGATCACAGCTACACGTTGTCATTTGCAGTGAAGTAGCTGCAGGGCATGGAAGCAGACGTGCGTGGTTCGATCCTATGACTACATCGATCTATTCTTTTTAAATAGCGCCGTGCGTAGTCCAAATACCTTTAGTACGAGTAACCGCAGATAAAGACACAACTGTTTTGCTCGTATGGGATGCAGTTTGGAAGAGCAACTACACCAGCAGTAAACTATTGTAAAGTAGGCTGTTTCGGTTTTTATGTTGGTACCGCCACGTAGTGCTCTGTATGAAAATCGCTGACTGCGCTGTGTGCAGTCTATGGCTGGCTGGGCTCATGGTTGGAATTTTCGCTAGTGTAGCGTTGGGCAGTTGGATGTGAACAGCCAGCAGTGGTGTATGTGGGGAGAGAGAAGGCAGAGTTTGAGATATTAATATGAGCGGACGATCTAGACGTGTGTCCGTCAGAAAAAGGAAATTTGTCAAACTGGATGTCACAAATTATATATATAATGACTTTTGAACAGTATTAAGGTTAGTACATTGTTTGTTCTCTATCAAAATCTTTCGTTTGCTAACTATACCTATCAGTAGTTAGTGCCTTCAGTAGTTAGAATCTTTTATTTAGCTGGCAGTATTGGCGCACGCTGTATTGCAGTAGTTCGAGTAACGAAGATTTTTGTGAGGTAAGTGAAAGGTATAGGTTATTGTTAGTCAGGCCCATTCTTTTGTAGGGATTATTGAAAGTCAGATTGCGTTGCGCTAAAAATATTGTGTGTCAGTTTAGTGATGATCAGAATAAGTAAAGAGAGAACTGTCGGATTACCTTCAGTTTTGCCCAGCTGTTTGAAAATCAAATAACGTAAGAGTTTTCCAGCACTGTCATTCTTTACATACAAAGGGGAAGCTTCACTATTCCGTACCGTCGCAATACGTCACGTCTACTTGTGTGTTACTCATCAGTCACCCTGCTGACGAACACATTTCTCCCGACGAGAGAGCCGTCTCTTGATGTCGTCACTGTAGCACGTTTGACTTCGTTGACGGAGTCGCAACCTCAGCTCTGCGTGCAGTGCTTCATTACTATCAAACTGAAATTCTCGGAAGTGTTCATCAAGCTTTATAAACAAATGAAAATTTGGTAGGGCCAAGTCGAGACTGCATGGAGAATGAACCCAAGGCATCGGATTGTGGCAGATTTCGTAGCGCTCCAGTGTGGTCTAACATTGTCATGTTGAAGGAGAGAGTGCTCCATATGTAGACGAACTCTTCGATTTCAAAACTCGATCACTCTCGCATCGACATAGTTTCTTTACATCTGATTACTGATAGCAAACCATGCTGAAACATTATGGTAGTTGGCAACAAATGCCATTATTGTTGACTATTGACGCCAAATGTGAAGAATAATATAAATGCTGCAAAAAAATGGTTCAAAGGGCTCTAAGCACTATGGGACTTAACATCTGAAGTCGCAGTCCTCT
The DNA here is from genome assembly GCF_023864345.2 of Schistocerca serialis cubense. Taxonomy (NCBI): domain Eukaryota; kingdom Metazoa; phylum Arthropoda; class Insecta; order Orthoptera; family Acrididae; genus Schistocerca; species Schistocerca serialis. The sequence goes on along the minus strand of NC_064641.1, from coordinate 392,839,275 downwards.
AGAACTTAGAACTTGTAAGTAGGCTGTTTAGGTTTTTATATTGGTAACACCTCGTAGCGCTCTGTTTGAAAATCACTGGCTGTGCTGTGTGCAGTCTGTGGCCAGTTTGCATTGTTGTCTGCCATTGTAGTGTTGGGCAGCTGGATGTGAACAGCGCGTAGCGTTGCGCAGTTGGAGGTGAGCCGCCAGCGGTGGTGGATGTGGGGAGAGAGATGGCGGAGTTTTGAAATTTGTAAGACTGGATGTAATAAACTGCTATATATATTATGACTATTAAGGTAAATACATTGTTTGTTCTCTATTAAAATCTTTCATTTGCTAACTATGCCTATCAGTAGTTAGTGCCTTCCATAGTTTGAATCTTTTATTTAGCTGTCAGTACTGGCGCTCGCTGTATTGCAGTAGTTCGAGTAACGAAGATTTTTGTGAGGTAAGTGATTTGTGAAAGGTATAGGTTAATGTTAGTCAGGGCCATTCTTTTGTAGGGATTACTGAAAGTCAGACTGCGTTCGCTAAAAATATTGTGTGTCAGTTTAAGCACAGTCATGTATAATTGTTCTAAGGGGACGTTTCAAACTACTACCTAACTAACCTAAGGACATCGCACACATCCATGCCCGAGGTAGGATTCCAACCTGCGACCGTAGCAGCAGCGCGGTTCCGGACTGAAGCGCCTAGAACCGCTCGGCCACAGAGGCCGGCTATAAATACTCCATTGTGAATGAAAAAACACACGACACTGGTGTAATATTATACTGTAATTTTGGTCTCATTAAAATGCCACAATCCTTTCGTAATAGAATGGCTTTCATAAGCTCTGCTTACTGGCGTCATCTGCTGTGAGCGATGTCGCAAGGTATGCCGCGCCGCTATGGCAGATTGCTGCAGGCCGCGCACATATGAAAGACGTCTTATCGAAATTCCGAAACCGACATTCCGAGAATATTCAAGCAAATTTCTCCCCCACAAAACTCAGGAAATGACCAATAATTCAAATTATAAAAAGTCTTGATTACAGATTACAAATTGTAGGTCGCCTCGGCGAAGAGGAAACTCGGTTTTGTCGTTAGAAAGCCAGGAATTCGAGGTTACCAGCGTGGGCTGTTGTTTCGTGCGCCAGCGCGGCACAGCACGGCTATGCACAAGCGTTGCCTAATGCCCCGCACACTTCTGCGCAGAGCGGATTCTTTGAGCGACAGCAGAGCCGCCGGCCGGGCAGCCCCCACACCGGGGCGTGACTTGTTTCCAGCTAGCGGCGTACCAGCGCGCCGATTCGCGTGACAGGAGTTCCTAGACAGACATCCACGTGCGCACGAGCGAGTGCCGGTCCGGTCTCCCAATACCGCACCCACTGGTCGGGAAGTACGAAACTCAAGATCCGTATCGCAAGAGATTTGTCGCTTTCCACAAAGAGATCTCCCTTACGATAAACACCAAACTTAGCTAGTTTTGCCTTTAACGATGTCATAAGTCAGCAATGAGACTTTCTGGCTGTTACGCTTGCATTCAAAAAATTTAAACATTTATTCTGCTTTGATGCAGCTCTATACGGCACTCTATCCTGTGCAAACCTCTTCTGCTTTCCATAACTAATGAAACTTACATCTAGTTAAATCTGAAATCTGCTCCATGTAGTCCAGTCTTGGTCTTCCTCTAAAATTTTTACATTCCGCATCCGCCTCTACACCCCCCCCCCCCCCCCCTCACGCCCCTCCACACACACACACACCCATGCACACACACACGCTTCCCTCCAATACCAGACTAACAGTTCTTTGAAACCTCAGGGTGTGTCCTATCAACTGACCACACGAACATTTAAACTTACTCATTACCGCGACAGTTACTGATATCAACTGAAACAACAACTTTACTGTTAACAATAACAATTTCTTTTACTTCCACTAAGCGTTTCGGAGATTTAAACCTATGTCATCAGCTAAATTCATTCGAAGTAATACATGTATATGTTGTTTAAAACTTCGGGGTAACCTCAGGCATTGCCTGGTAGCAGAAGACAGAAACACGACACTATTTCAGTAGATGGTTCATAGATGGTTCATAGTTTTCTGTACCTCTTATTTGCTTATTCGATCTACCCATCAGATTTTCATAATTCTTCTATAGCAATACATTTCAAAATCTTGTACTCCCTTCTTGCCTGAACTGTTTATCGCCCACGCTTCAATTCCGTACGAGGCTACATTCCAGGCAAATATCTTCAGAAAAGATTTTGTAACATTTAAGTTTGTATTCAATATTGAAAAGTTTATCTTTTCCAGACTGAATTTTCTTGCTATTGCCAGTTTACATTTTAATGCCCCCCTCCTGATCTAGTTCCTTCACTATTGCCTAATGTAATTGAACTACATTATATTCCTCTTGTTGTACTTGCATGTCTAATAGAAGAGACGCTGGTGACGGTTCACAGCTGTACAAAATATATTGAGACATGCGGTCTGACGTGCTGCTTTCCGGGCGGGAAGGTGTGTCGGTCCCCAGCACGAATCCGCCCGGCGGATTAGTGTCGAGTCCGGTGTGCCGGCCAGTCTATGGATGGTTTTAAGGCGGTTTTCCATCTGCCTCGGCGAATGCGGTCTGGTTCCCCCTATTCCGCCTCAGCTACACTATGTCGGCGATTGCTGCGCGAACACTTTCACAAAAACTGGTGATTTATTCAAGAAAAAGAGCTTCACAAATTGAACAAGTCAACAACGCGTTGGTTCACGTTTGACTTTTATGCAAGTACTTATTCGACTTGGCATTGACTGGTAGTTGTTCGATGTGTTCCAGCTTGATATCATGCCAATACTGTTGAACTGCCGAGTTATATCGTCGAGTTGGTTCGAGGGCTTCCCCATAGTACTCGTAATCGTGGCTGGCCAGAGTAGGGGTTGGCAAGCACGAAGACAAGCAGCAGAAACTCTCGTCGTATGCGGGCGGGCATTACGTTGCTGAAATGCAAGCGCAGTATGGCTTGCCATCAAGGTCAACAAAACGAGGTGTAGAATATTGTCGACGCAGTGCTGTGCTGTAAGGGTGACGTGAATTAAAACCAAAGGGGTCTTGCTATGAAATGAAATGCCACCTAGACTATTACCTCTGGTTGTCGGATCGTATGGCAGGCGACACTCAGGTTGTTTTCCCACCACTGTCCGGGACGTCCCCAGACACGTCTCTGCTGGTAGTCTCATTACGAAGCGGGGCTCATCAATGAACACAATTGTACTTCAGTCGATGAAATTAAAGACCGAACGATCCGACACCACTGCAAACGGTCATGTTGACGTACAGTGGTCAATGGTAGTCATGGCAAAGGGCGCAGTGAGTTCAGCTCCCATTCCTTGAGTCGCCGATAATGGTCCTTGTTGTCACTGAAGCACAAAGTTCACGTCAGATCTATGAAGATGATGAATCCGGGGCTCTGAGTGTCTCTCTGACGACTGCTCGGCCCTCAGGTTCTGTTATCTCTCTAGCTCGACCACTTCCTTCTTGACGCTGAGTTCAGCCGTGGTTCACCCGTCCTTGCCAACATAATCAAATAGTGGCATCGCTCCTATTCAAATGTCGAGCGATTCGCCGATTACTCCAACCCGCTTCGGTGAGCCCTGCTACACGTACTCTCACAAAATGTGACATCTGAGTACAATCCTGTTTGCGATGCATAGTTACTGTCTAACTGAGTGCACAGAATGGAATTCGCAAAGACTTTGTGCCCTGATATTGACATGTCCCCTGTTTACTATCCACGCCAACTACGTGGTGAATTTGCGCTACAGTGTCACGCGTTCATCTGCCGTCCTCCAAAGTTTAGAAGTTTAGAATTTTGCGCTCTCCGTCGATAACTGTATGAATATAAGTTTGGGGGCAATTTGCACAATTCTTTACTGGTGTGTCGTTTTCTTTTCGTCTTAGAGTGTATTACGAGAAAAATGTATGTTCTAGCGCCATTGGCCGTGTGTGTCTCCTATCATTTCTTAGCCATATTTCGTCATATAAGCTATTATTTACTTATATTTTTTTCTCATTAGTCTTCAGATTTTTTTAACGCGCCCCAACATGACTTCCTGTCATGTGACGACCTCTTCATCTCTGAGTAACAGTTACACCTAACGTTCCATTATTTTTTTAATATACGTAATCCCATCCCTATCTTCCCGCTACAGTTTTTAGCCCTCTAATGCTCCCTCTAGTAACGTGGAAATTATTTCCTCTTGTTTTAGCACACATCTTATCATCCTGTGTTTTATTCTAGACAATGTTTTCCATGTACTCCTTTCCTCGGCAATGTTGCGGAAAACCGCCTCATTTCTTATCTTATCAGTAAGCTTAATTTTCAGTATCTTTCTGTAACACACTTCTCAAATACTTCGATTGTCTTTTTTTCTTGCTTTCTTACAGGGCATGATCCGCTTTCGTGTAATGCTGTGCTCAAAACGTACATTTTCATAAATTTCTCTTCAAATAAATATCAGAATTTGATGTTATCAGGTTACTTTTATCGAGGATTGCCGTGTTTGCCTGTGTTATTCTGCTTCCTATGTCCTCCTCACTTCGCCCCTCATGCGTTATTTTTGCTTCCAAGGTAGCAGAATTCCTCCACTTCGTCTGCTACATGGTACCTAGTTTTTACACTAAGTTTATTGCTAATTTCATTTCTACTGCCCCTCATTATTTTCCTCTTTCTTCTGTTTACTCTCAGCATATATTCTGCGCCCATTAGCCACTCAACAGGTCTTTTAAATCTTCTTCATTTTTTCACTGAGATAGCAATGTTCTCATCGAATCTTATCATTGATATTCCTGCATGCTGAATTTCAATTCCACACCTGAATCTACCTTTTAATTTACGGTATTGCTTATTCGAAGTTCAGGTTGAATATTAGGCGAGAAAGACTTCATCCCTGCTTCACGCCCTCTTTAATCCTACCACCTACCCCATGGTCTTCCACTCTTATTATTCCCTCTTAATTATTGCACATACTGAATATTAATCATTTTTAGCTAGAGCTCATACATACATTTCTGAGAATTTCAAACATCTTGCGTCATTCTAGATAGTTGAACACTCCTTCCAGGTAATAAAATCCTATAAATGTGAGTTTTCTTAAGACTTGTCTGAATATCAAGCGCAAGCTCGGAACTGTTTCTCCCGTGCTTTTAGATTTCCTAACGCCAAACTGAACGTCGTCTAACAGATCCTCAAGTTTCTTTTATATTGTTCTCCATGACGCAATACGGCAAAAAAGATCGATGGTAACCAATACTTCAGTTATTTTATAACAATGAGACCATCAGTAACTTTAATTGATATAAAGGACAGGCAAAGGAAATTGGTTTCACCCTGCTAGAACACCCGTTTCCATCGAGCAAAATCCCTTCTATCCCAGTCCATCGTCCAGCCACTTTCTTGAAGTCCTTCTTATTGTTAGTAGTTCTGGAATAGCCTCTCGAATTCTATTGGACAACGAACAACATCTCCAGTTTCAGAAGACAGTTAATGACATATCTACTAAAGCAATAATAATGATTACCGTTGTCCCTATACGCACTCATTACCTTTGTACACCCTTCTTTCTAACCAGACCTTCCACATTTCCAAGTATCTTAGTTGGTGAAGTCTCCCTATATTTCCTTCCTACAGAACTCGCTATATCAGAAAACGTCTGCTTTGTGCACCTATAAATTCTTTCTTTATCTGCCACTATCATATTATTATTATTATTGTTATTACTATCGCTATTAGTGGCAGTAGCAGCAGTAGTACATGTACTTCCAGTATTAACCTTATTAGTTCACAGCCAATATTATAAACTCTCATTGTCACTATTAGATACTCAGTTCATTTTAATGCCATTTGCCATATTAAAATTGATATTTCTTAGATAACTATGATCTAAAAAGGTACTATAATTGTGAAATCCTGGTCCGCTGTAAGAGAGGTCCTCATGGCCCTAATGAGATCTGGTTAAATAAATAAACAAAATAACTTAGAAAAATAGCAGCCTAAAACTTTGATCACAAAGACTGGCCTAGAAACGGAATAGAACTTATTTTGAACAAGAGTCAGGTGTTCCACCACAGCGCCTCCTGGACCAGTGAGACGGAGAAAAGGCAGCGGTAAGACAGCGGCCGTGCATCAGGAGGAGCAGGACTCAAATCCTCGTCCGGAGACGCACGTTTAAATGGCAAGCACGCTGATGGTTCTTTAATCGAGATCACATCTGAAACTTCTCGCAAACTTGTCCATATCGAGCATCTGTTCAGCCTGTAATGACTTCGGCGTCGGAGTGACATTAGTATTTAAGCAGCTGCTTTTCTTCGACCAGGAGGATGCTGATTTGCATCAGTTGCTTATAATAATCAGTGCTTAGTTTTGGCATCCTCCAGTTCATGTGACCAATATTAACGAAGGTAATACTGAAACTGTAAGTAGTCACTGTTCACTTTTCTTTATCACTGTTTCTTTAATAGCCAGCAATCTAACTTCAAATGTTTCATCTGAGGCTATCTCCTCCAACATAATATAGATGTTTTTCTATATGAAAGAAAGTATTAACCATAATTAATGTCGCTCCACGCATTTGAGACAACATTTGTGACACATTGAGCGTCACAAGAAATAGACTATTTTTACAATAGAAACATCTCCAGATGCACATTGACGTTGACATCATATTTCCCCAGAAACAGGATAAGGACTACGAAATAGTGTTTCGCTTAAGTTTTGTTACCAAAGCAAAATGTTTAATTTGTTAATCATTTGAATCACAGGGCGTCTGGAAAGACCACAGAACATGTAAATGTGGACCTGTAGACGATTCCAGCATAGCGACTACGAAAAAGGTATTGCTACAAAAGTTTCCTTAAAAGTCATAGAGCTGCATCGTTATCACATGCAAAACATGTGACTAGTCCACATCACACGGGACGACCTCTAACAGCACAGAGGTTTAGTTATGAAATACACATAACATTTTGCAGTAATTATCTGTGTCATATGTCTGAAACAACGAATATAACTGATCAATGGTAGCGCGGGCTTGTATTGCCTGCAGCAGACATGGTGTTTCGTGTGATTGAAGTAGAGTGACAACAAGCAAAAGTGCAGGTTTCACTGGCTGTGTTCGCTCTATCAGCTCTGCTGTGTTTACGAATGGATAATTGCACATAATCTGTGCCTGATTATTTTTTACACACGAATGAGCCTACAGCTCTCACAGGTTTTGAGTGTACTGGGATAAAGCCCAGACAGAAAAAATAGCAATAAAAGGACAGGCAACCAAACGATTCCCTGTTTGCGACCGCTCAATCGATAGACTTTACTGAGTAACTAATGGCTACTCCGTCAGCCTTTTGGGATTATGTCATGCTGGAACTGTATTATTTATCTTACGGTTAGGCCAAAAGAAGTTATGAACAAGCCATGCACTAAATAACTACATTCTTGATCTCCTTCATGAGTTGTTGACAGTCTCATGTCATGTCAGAGTATGTAATCTCCCACAGAATTTTTTCATAAAGGAGGATGTCACCAAACCAGTAATAACAGTTATAGGAATGCAGTGATCACTACTTCCTACAGTGCTTCAGCGGTGGAACCTCGTTTACGCGGTCAGCTCGGCATTTTCAGACAACGCAACTGGTAAAAGTCCAGCGATTTATTCTGCAAACGCACTGCTCTTTTGCGATGCAAATCAGTGGCTATTTGTTTCTTGCTCTTACGAGAAGTGGCGCGATTGTTCCCTTTGAGAGCGCCCAAAACTTGCAGCTTTTGATGCCTCATCTGCGATACCGGTCGGAAAAATTAGCCATCCGTCAGGGTTTCCTCTTTGGGGTGGACAGCGATTCATGCTGCCCAGGCTGGCCAAGACATAAGACACTGCTACTTGCGCTCCGAAGAATTATTCATATTTGTGTACAGAATTCTGTGTAACATTCAAGCAGTTGCTTCGTATTCTTTGTCGTAACTCATTGTTTCCCACAAACATAAACATACCGACTGCATGACAATATTACCACGATTCCGGTCGGATTGCAAGATTCAAATATGGTAGTTATACTTCCGCTCTGTGTTTCCTCACAATTCAATGGATTCGAATCACTATTCAGTGACAGAGTTACGCTTAAAAATTTTTTCTAGAAATTCTTGGGAAAAACTCTGAAACATATAATTCAACCTCAAGTTGCGGCTGGAGTTGAATACACAGGGGGTCTCATTTATCTTGACACTCCAAACTTTGAGTCCAGAAGCAAAATAAAAATATATCAAGCAGATATTGTTTAGCTACCAGGGTGACATCAGACAACACGGTTGCCTTTCTTGTAACTTTGTTCGTTACAAATATGTGAACAGTGGTATGTCTTTTTCAAATTGCACGCTACATTTTCTTCGGTAAACCACATCTTCCCTCAATACCGGTTCAAAAATGTATCACAGTGTACAATTCAGGTAAAATAACGTCGTTAAAAACATGACACAAAACTGATTTGACTCGCCTGCACTAGCAGACAAAGCATGAACCAGGGATAACTTGTCTGCTTGCAGAATTTGACGGTAGACAAATTGAAATACAATTACAGTTCCATTAACTTACATTCTCCAGAGGTTAGCAGTGTTTCTACAGTCTCTTCGTCGATGTACACTGTACTCACACAAATCTTCAACAAAAGACGCTTAACTGAATGACAAGGGTGCAGTTTTCTTATTTATTTACTGTCACCTACGGTGAGTGGACACGTTTCGCTGTGCTGGTTACCTGCGCTCTGTGCTACTTCAGTACAGTCAAGATAAATTTTATGTTAAATTTTTACTGACATCGTGTACGCTGCGATACAACACGATTTTGGACAAATTTTGAGGAGAGGAATTGGATTACCGAATAAAAAATATAGTGTGCTGCTTTACAAAAAAAAAAAAAAAAAGAAAAAAAAAAGAAAAGAAAAGAAATGAAAGAAAAAGAAACTTGTACTGCTGTCCATATGTTCGTAATGATTAAAGTTACAAGGAAGGCCTTCATGCCGGTTAATGTTCCCCTAACAGATAGACAACATTTGCTTGTCACATTATTCATTTTTCTTTTGGACAAAAAGATATTCTGGATGTCAAGAAAAATAGGACCCTCTGTATGCCAAGCAGAACTTACCACAATGGCATCTTGCGTCACAGTGATGGTGGAAAGCAATAGAAGCTTACTTAGGAACTCTTAACCAGTTTCATATTTCGCAATTTAATGGCAACCCAAGTTCATCATCACTTACAATTCAGGGAACATTATCAAACTATTAAATTATAAATTTCGACATCATGGTGAGGCGTAGCGCCGTATAACGATCCTGCCTTGGAGGCGGTTTAAAGTGGGAGATGGGTATCAGAGCTGGATAGTGACAGATGGTGACGTGAGCCTGGACGGGCACGTAGTTTATGTATCAGCCGATAGAGGACAATATTGGATAGGGGGACTGTGATTTTAGTTTCGATTGTGCCCACTAGAGTGCACTAAAGTAATAGAGTGTTTTTCATAAACTGTTCTAGTATTTTCATAAAGTGTTATGTTTTTTTGTGTATGTAAAATGTTATAAATGTGTTTTTGCAGTATGAATATTGCGTGAGTGTAGTTTAAGCTTAATATGAAGTTAATTTTTTAATGAGTTATGTAGTAGGATTTAGTGTGGGAACATTTCGAAGAAGTATGGTTACGGACAAATGGGATTTTTGTAGAATAGATTAGTAAAGTAAGTTTATTTTAAAGGGAAAGTTAATTCAGGTATAAATAACGATAGTAAATAACTTTAAGCATAAGCAAAACTTCAGCATATTAGATAATTACGTCGGTAAAAAGTGCAGTCGTTAGGTTTACTATTTTTCGATTGGTTATTGATGAAAAGCGCGGACTAACGCGGGAGAATGTTGTTTTGCTATTGGCTGTTGAGTAAACCGACTAATGGTAAAGCAATATTCTTCGCGCGCCTTTGTCTGCTGGTACAGGAGACTTAGAGTATTCTAGAGAAGAGTGGGAGCCTAGCCATGAAACAGTTCGGACGTGTGTAGTAGTAGTTCCGATAGAAACGATAAGTTGCCCGATCTAGCAGTGTTCCACACATCAAAAGCGTGACAAAGTGACGGCATAATTATTCCGATGTTCCACACATCAAAAGCGTGACAAAGTGACGGCATAATTATTCCGATGGGCGTGTAGAAATTTCGGAATTTTTAAGTGAATTTTGTGACGAGAAAAGACACTTATTCCGCGTGGCGTATTGAGCAGGTCGGTGGCTAAAAACTATGACTGCATTTGGTACCGACAGACTTAATATTTGGCGAGCATTCTCAATCAAAAACAATCCGTATTTTTGTAGCTAATACGTTTTCGGGAAATGCAACACCATAAACTTGCTAACGTGAGTGAAAGGGATTGTGAGTGACTGTGTTAAGACTAGCACGGGCTTGGCAGTGATACTTGTTCACCTAAGTTTTTAGAATATATTATTTAAGCACAAAATTTCCAGCCTTTCATTTCGTGTGAAAACTTTCTCCCGGAACGTAGATTAGTGACTTTAATTGCTGCCTAGTTCACGTCGAAGTACAGTAGATTTCGCTCGGCTTCCCTACTGATGATATGCTGAGACAATGTACGTCGTAAAGGGACGGAAAGAACCGCGCCGCCGCAATGGTCCAGAGGAGTAACAGCGATCAGGTGATACAGTACGGTTAAAACAATTCAGGTCGCAATAATGTTTTACTAGTGGTTTCGACTTTATATAGAAGTCATCTTCAGAAAATGAGCACCATGTGACTGCTGCTGGTGGCTTCTCGGATGCTCATGTGGCAATAAGATCGTGTTGTTGACCTCAAAATCTTTGAACGTGATACACTCAACGGACAGCTTTATTGTAAGACTTGAGTCCTTCGCCGAGAGCATCTCTTCAGGCGCGCATTCGGTCCTGACTTTATTTTTATGGATGACCATGCGCCACCGCACCAAACAGCGCATGTGTAGGCGTTCTTGGAACGAGAGGATATTCGGCGAATGGACCGGCTTGCACGTTCCGTCGACTTGAATCCAACCGAGCACGTGTGGGTTGCGGTGGCAGGACGTACTGCAGCATATGCAAATGCACCAACGACCATCCAACAGTTGTGCCAACAGCGCTGGTGGAGGAGTGGAACGCACAAGCACAAGGAATCATTACCAACCTTGTGGCTAATATGGGATCGGGTTGCAGAGCATGCATTGCCGTCCGTTGTGAGAAGACATCCCACAAACACCGTCCCCCCTTATGTGATGTCCAGGGAACAACCATAATTCGCGGTAAGTTCGGTTTAATTTTTGTCTTTGGATAAAAGTGTCATTTGTGTTCATCTCATTGCGTATTTCCTACCTTCTGTACCACAACGTAGCAGTTCTTTCTATGTATAATAATTCCAATCCCAAAGAAAGCAGGTGTTGACAGATGCAAAACTTACCGAACTATCGGTTTAATAAGTTACGGGTGCAAAATACTAACGCGAATTCTTTACAGACGAATGGAGGAACTGGTAGAAGCCGACTCGGGGAAGATCAGTTTGGATTCCGTAGAAATATTGGAACACGTCAGGCAATATTGACCCTACGACTTATCTTAGAAGCTAGATTAAGAAAAGGCAAACCTACGTTTCTAGCATTTGTGGACTTAGGGAAAGCTTTTGACAATATTGACTGGAATACTCTCTTTCAAATTCTGAAGGTGGCAGGGGTAAAATACAGGAAGCGAAAGGCTATTTACAATTTGTACAGAAACCAGATGGCAGTTACAAGAGTTGAGGGACATGAAAGGGAAGCAGTGTCTGGGAAGGGAGTGAGACGGGGTTGTAGCCTATCCCCGACGTTATTCCATCTGTACACTGAGCAACCACTAAAGGAAAGAAAAATTTGGAGTAGGTATTAAAATCCATGGAGAAGAAATAAAAACTTTAAGGTTCGCCGATGACATTGTAATTCTGTCAGAGACAGCAAAGGACTTGGAAGAGCAGTTGAACGGAATGGACAGTGTCTTGAAAGGAGGATATAAGATGAACATCAACAAGAGCAAAACGAGGATAATGGAATGTAGTAGAATTAAGTCGGGTGATGCTGAGGGAATTAGATTAGGAAATGAGACACTTAAAGTAGTAAAGGAGTTTTGCTATTTGGGGACCAAAATAACTGATCATGGTCGAAGTAGAGAGGATATAAAATGTAGACTGGCAATGGCAAGGAAAGCGTTTCTGAAGAAGAGAAATTTTTTAACATCGAGTATAGATTTAAGTGTGAGGAAGTCGTTTCTGAAAGTATTTGTATGGAGTGTAGCAATGTATGGAAGTGAAACATGGACAATAAATAGTTTGGACAAGAAGAGAATAGAAGCTTTCGAAATGTGATGCTACAGAACAATGCTGAAGATTAGATGGGTAGATCACATAACTAATGAGGAGGTATTGAATGGAACTGGGGAGGAGTTTGTGGCACAACTTGACTAGAAGAAGGGATCGGTTGGTAGGACGTGTTCTGTGGCATCAAGGGATCACCAATTTAGTATTGGAGGGCAGCGTGGAGGGTAAAAAGCGTAGAGGGAGACCAAGAGATGAATACACTAAGCAGATTGAGAAGGATGTAGGCTGTAGTACGTACTGGGAGATGAAGAAGCTTGCTAAGGATAGAGTAGCATGGAGAGCTGCATCAAACCAGTCTCAGGACTGAAGACCGCAACAACAACAAATGGAATCCCAGACGTACTCGAATGCTGACTTATCAGGTAAATGAAGAGCCACGCAAACGAAAGTACTCTACAGCAACTCATGTAAATAGATTTTTGTCATTAATAATGATAATGTCTTGTGACGAGGGCCTCCCGTCGGGTAGACCGTTTGCTTGGTGCAAGTTTTTCGATTTGACGCCACTTCGGCGACTTGCGCGTCGATGGGGATAAAATGATGATGATTAGGACAACACAACACCCAGTCCCTGAGCGGAGCAAATCTCCGACCCAGCCAGGAATCGAATCCGGGCCCTTAGGATTGGCATTCCGTCGCGCTGATCACTCAGCTACCGGGGGCGGACTGTCATTACCATAGCATCTAACACATGTGTGACCATTAAGATAGCATCTAACACGTGTGTCACCATCACATTTCAAAGTGGGACTGTGTGAAAAGATTACGTTTAGCTATTCAGCAAGCTAGTGGCATCATCTCGTACGGGCCTATTGCGATATCGAGCGTTTATTGTTCTCCGGACATTGAAAGGCAATAGTATTCATGTCACCATGAAGCCCGTGGCAGACTACGCAGACCCGTCGATGCAGAAAGGTCCACTACCGGCCGAGTGTAAGTAGGCTGTTTATGTTTTCTTATTGGCAACGTTACGTAGCGCTCTGTATGAAAACCACTGGCTGTGCTGTGTGCAGTCTGTGGCTAGTTTGCATTGTTGTCTGACATTGTAGTGTTGGACAGTTGGATGTTAACAGCGCGTAGCGTTGCGCAGTTGGAGGTGAGCCGCCAGCAGTGGCGGATGTGAGGAACGAAATGGCGGAGTTTTGAAATTTGTCAGATTGAATGTCATGAACTGCTAAGTATATTATGACTTTTCAACACTATTAGAGGCAAATACATTGTTTGTTCTCTATCAAAATCTTTCATTTGCTAACTATGCTTATCAGTAGTTAGTGCCTTCAGTAGTTTGGATCTTTTATTTAGCTGGCAGTAGTGGCGCTTGCTGTATTGCAGTAGTTCGAGTAACGAAGATTTTTGTGAGGTAAGTGAATTGTGAAACGCATACGTTAATTTAGTCAGGGCCATTTGTAGGGATTATTGAAAGTCAGATCGCGTTGCGCTAAAAATAATGTGTGTCAGTTTAAGCACAGTCGTGTGTAATTTTCGAAGGGGACGTTTCATATGTCGACCCTTAGCCGAGGATACCTCACTGGAATCTTCTGATTTTTTCTTGTAGTTTGTGTATTTAGTGTAGCTTTTGTTTATTGCTAGCGCGTAATTGTAGAGAGAATTTCCTTTGTAGTTGCAGTCTTTCATTGTTGTACAGTAAAACAGGTGTGGCACGCATGTAAATTTGCACCAAGTATTTCGCAGCTGCGCTTGCAATTAACGAGATATTATTTTCAGTGCTATGTTAATGTGTTCCCTTATTTTTGCTCTTCAAATTGTGTTTTTCTGTGTTGTCGTGTGAAATATTGTGACAATAATGGCGTGTGAAAAACGTAACACTAGGCTCCAAAGTAAACTGAGAAATAATAGTGACGACGAGCGTAGCTTATCAGCACCACTGTGTAATGAATTAACAGACATTCAAACTAGTAATTTGATAATTGTGAATAGGGAAATGGAGCGGGCTGCAAATAATGGTGTAGGCAGTGAAACAATTAATGAACAGGGAAGCATTATCGATCGATCGGTCGGCAACAGCTTGCCTCAGGAATCCGAAATGACAGGACACAATCTTGCAAATACTGTAGATTCAGGTTTTGGGGCCTCACTGCTTTCTCAAATAAGTCTAAACACATTTTCTGCTTGTCAAAATGTGAATGCTGCCGGTGCAAATGCACTGCCGAAAAGCATAGAGGAACAGATTCCAGACACTAATACATTATTACTGCAATTAATGCAGCAAATGACACAAAATCAGAGACAAACACAGCAACAGTTAGACACAATGGAACAAAATCTTCAAAAGTTAGACACATTGGAACAAAATCTTCAAACGTTAGACACGATGGAAGAAAATCTTCAAAAGTTAGACACAATGGAACAACACCAGAGACAAACACAGCAACAGTCAGACGCAATGGAACAAAAGCTTCAAAAGTTAGACACAATGGAAGAAAATCTTCAAAAGTTAGACACAATGGAACAACACCAGACGCAATGGAACAAAAGCTTCAAAAGTTAGACTCAGTGGAACATAAGCTTGAACAAACACATGAAGATTTAACTACTGAGTTACATAACATTGAATCGAAATGTCAAATAGTCTGTAATGACGTAAAAACACAAATTTGTGAGCATTTTCAACCTATTTTTTCGCGGCATGAAAATGCATTACAGAATCACGAAGCAGCCATAAAAGAACTGCAAACTATTGTTCATGAAAATCATGAGACCCTGCAAGCTAAAACTGACTCAGTTGCATCTACCGATTCGGTTACGCAACTTGCAAAAATTCAGGAAAACTTAAAGAACACAGTAGATACTCTGAAAATTGGTTCAGAAAGACACATGGAGGAAATTAGTTCATTATCAGAGAAAGTAGTTGAACTTTCGGATCAGCTAAATAATTTATCTACGAAGGTAGACACAAAACCGGTAGTCTTTAATGACACAGAAGAGTGCGAACAAATTAGGAAATTCAAACAAAATCAGAATCAAATTAATACGCAACACCAAAGAGAAATCCGGGAAGTACAAGATCAGCTGACACAGGTAATACAAGAATTACGTATTTCAGAGGACACTCGCGCCCCAATACGGGAAGAGGGACATAGAAATACGGAACAGCCACAAAATAATAACACAGCGCATTTCGGAAATTATGAAAGAAATGGGCAAGGTGCACCGAATTTTGAAATGGAAACGACGTAACAATGACGGATATGCGACTCGCCGACATCATGATTTTGACTATAAGCTGTTCATTACTACACGTAAATTTAAAACATTTAAGAATTCCGGCAACGACATTCATCCAGAAGCGTGGCTCCATCAATTCTCTCTTTGTTTCCTCCCAACTGGTCATTAGAGCACAGATTAGAATTTATGTGTGGCTATTTAGAGAATGAACCAGCTGTAAGAATGCGATCGGTCATTCACGATTGTCACAGTGAAGGAGAATTTCACCATGCCTTCCTCTCAGCATATTGGTCTCAAGCTACACAAGACCGAGTAAAACGTGGCATCATAATGATGAAACATTTCGAAAAATATGAATGTCCAGTCTTGTGAAACATTTTGAAGACATGTTGCACAAGAATCACTACCTGTCAAACCCATACAGCCCCTCAGAACTCATCCGCATTTGCTTAATCAAATTACCTGAACATTTACGACATATTATTTTGGCAGGACGTTGCAAAGACGACATTGAAGCTTTTCAGGGACCCTTACAAGAATTAGAAATTGACACTGACAATCGCGGAACGCGAAAACAGGAACACAACAATTACAGGTCACATCCGTCACATTTCCGCGATGAAAGAAATAATAAGTGGACACGACAAAGCTTTTTTTACAATGCAAATTGTGACCAAACCAGACACCACCTATATGACAACCACTGGCAGAGTAATAGTTACAGAGGAAGATCGCATTTCCGTAGTAATGAACATGACAGAGATAACAATAGAAACAGACAATATGGGAACCAAATCAATTATTATCAAGGGAGACAGAATAACGTAAGAGATGGAAAAGAGCCACTGTGGTACAACAACCGAGTTAGAAAACTGCTGCGGAAGCAAAGGGAACTTCACAGCAAACATAAACATAGCCAAAGCCTTGCAGACAAACAAAAATTACGCGAAGCGAAATGTAGTGTGAGGAGGGCTATGCGAGAAGCGTTCAATGAATTCGAAAGTAAAGTTCTATGTACTGACTTGGCAGAAAATCCTAAGAAATTTTGGTCTTATGTCAAAGCGGTAGGTGGATCAAAACAAAATGTCCAGACACTCTGTGACCAAAATGGTACTGAAACAGAGGTTGATAGACTAAAGGCCGAAATACTAAATGTCTTTTTCCAAAGTTGTTTCACAGAGGAAGATTGCACTGTAGTTCCTTCTCTAGATTGTCGCACAGATGACAAAATGGTAGATATCGAAATAGACGACAGAGGGATAGAGAAACAATTAAAATCGCTCAAAAGAGGAAAGGCCTCTGGACCTGATGGGATAACAGTTCGATTTTACATAGAGTACGCGAAGGAACTTGCCCCCCTTCTTGCAGCGGTGTACCGTAGGTCTCTAGAAGAGCGTAGCGTTCCAAAGGATTGGAAAAGGGCACAGGTTATCACCGTTTTCAAGAAGGGACGTCGAGCAGATGTGCAGAACTATAGACCTATATCTCTAACGTCGATCAGTTGTAGAATTTTGGAACACGTATTGTGTTCGAGTATAATGACTTTTCTGGAGACTAGAAATCTACGCTGTAGGAATCAGCATGGGTTTCGAAAAAGACAGTCATGTGAAACCCAGCTCGCGCTATTCGTCCACGAGACTCAGAGGGCCATAGACACGGGTTCACAGGTAGATGCCGTGTTTCTTGACTTCCGCAAGGCATTCGATACAGTTCCCCACAGTCGTTTAATGAACAAAGTAAGAGCATATGGACTATCAGACCAATTGTGTGATTGGATTGAGGAGTTCCTAGATAACAGGACGCAGCATGTCATTCTCAATGGAGAGAAGTCTTCCGAAGTAAGAGTGATTTCAGGTGTGCCGCAGGGGAGTGTCATAGGACCGTTGCTATTCACAATATACATAAGTGACCTTGTGGATGACATCGGAAGTTCACTGAGGCTTTTTGCGGATGATGCTGTGGTGTATCGAGAGGTTGTAACAATGGAAAATTGTACTGAAATGCAGGAGGATCTGCAGCGAATTGACGCATGGTGCAGGGAATGGCAATTGAATCTCAATGTAGACAAGTGTAATGTGCTGCGAATACACAGAAAGGTAGATCCTTTATCATTTAGCTACAAAATAGCAGGTCAGCAACTGGAAGCAGTTAATACCATAAATTATCTTGGAGTACGCATTAGGAGTGATTTAAAATGGAATGATCATATAATGTTGATCGTCGGTAAAGCAGATGCCAGACTGAGATTCATTGGAAGAATCCTAAGGAAATTCAATCCGAAAACAAAGGAAGTAGGTTACAGTACGCTTGTTCGCCCACTGAATACTTCTCAGCAGTGTGGGATCTGTACCAGATAGGGTTGATAGAAGATATAGAGAAGATCCAACGGAGAGCAGCGCGCTTCGTTACAGGATCATTTAGTAATCGCGAAAGCGTTACGGAGATGATAGATAAACTCCAGTGGAAGACTCTGCAGGAGAGACGCTCAGTAGCTCGGTACAGGCTTTTGTCAAAGTTTCGAGAACATACCTTCACCGAAGAGTCAAGCAGTAAATTGCTCCCTCGTACTTATATCTCGCGAAGAGACCATGAGGATAAAATCAAAGAGATTAGAGCCCACACAGAGGCATACCGACAATCCTTCTTTCCACGAACAATACGAGACTGGAATAGAAGGGAGAACCGACAGAGGTACTCAAGGTACCCTCCGCCTCACACCGTCTGGTGGCTTGCGGAGTATGGATGTAGATGTAGATGTAGAACGGTCCATCACGCAGTTACGATTCTGGGAGAAATTCCACCACATGACCGACAAACAAGAAACTATGTAAACTACCGACAAAACGACAGACCTGAATTCGATCAGAACTGGCGAGCTTCAAACAGGGCAGGGCGTTCTCGTCAAGGTGAATTTGTAGAAGTTAGGTCTCCTAATCCCACTAACGACGCGCGCCAACAAAGAGGCAGACAATGACTAGCACAGCAGGCAGCCACGTGCGCCCGCTGGCTCAGCGAAAAATAACAGACGCCAACTTTGAGAAAATTTTTAGCATTCTTTACCGATGTATACAACATGATATTTACTTTGAAGTTGAAACTCTGAGTACTATGAAGAGTAAAGGATTGCACCACATTTCACATGTAAAACCGTTTATTGAAAGATAATCTGCTTTTTAACTTTGTCTTTGCCATAAAACTTTTCACTTCACATTTCTAGTATGCTTTGTCAGACTTAAGAAACTGTTACCATGCAACAATGTTTGAAGTTAAATATCCAGTCAAGAACTAATAGAACTTATTTAAAAAGAAATTACGAATGCATTGTTATAGTGAACAGACGACACAGTGTTGTTATTTGTACATTCTTGCTTGTTAGTTGCACGATTACATAACGACTGGAAGGCTCACATTCTTAGAACATTTACCAGTACTGCTAATGAGATTTTAATGCAACATTTTGGTTTACTTGAAAATACATTCTGGATTTAAAGTACTTTCTGTGAGATACCAGATGACACAGTGGTTAGTTTATGTGACAGTTACACGATTTTACCATGACGCTACTAATGAGTGACAATTTACAATGTTGCTTTTGCGGTGTTTCTGTTTTATATCTGCACAGTTCTTCTGAATTATTCTGGAAAGTAAAACATGTTTTAGTAGTAACTTTTGTGGTATAGCTACAATGACACAGCCTCTTTCGTAGCACAACAATACATTACATTATAGTACTTTCTTGATCACGTTAATGTACATAATAACTACAATATCTATACACAAAGCATTTCACTTTCGTTTATGATGAGGTAAGTACATTGACTTCAGCAGAACTTTGCTTACAGAAGACGATAATTACGACACTTCCACAGAATTATCTTACAGCAAGACGCACATTTAGTGCTACAGGACACGCATTTGAGTGATTAATTTTGTACTTAAACCATTTATTTTTCAAGATTTTTGAATTACAAAGTAAGTTTTCCGTGATACATTTCATTCCATTGCTGTAATCTGTAACACCTGAGGGTATAATTACATTAATCCTCAGGGGGTACACGCTTACTTTGTGTACCATGTGTTTGGCAAGCACAAGGAGCCCTAGCCAATATGGTATTTGCTTACACAACTTTACACATCGGTACCATATTTCTCTAACACATAATTACACAGCTATCTGATCATTTAACTGAGAGTGACAAACTTTTTTACTATGGCAGTGACAGATGTTTACGTAATTACACCATTGGATAACTTCACACTTACGAAATTGTAGCCGCGCGGGATTAGCCGAGCGGTCTAGGCGCTGCAGTCATGGACTGTGCGGGTGATCCCGGCAGAGGTTCGAGTCCTCCCTCGGGCATGGGTGTGTGTGTTTGTCCTTAGGATAATTTAGGTTAAGTAGTGTGTAAGCTTAGGGACTGATGACCTTAGCAGTTAAGTCCCATAAGATTTCTTGAATATTTGAACGAAATTGTATTTTGTCTGTACTTTGTGAACTGTTCATATTTTTTCGGACCCATTGTGATATTATGAGAGCTTTGAATGATATATTTGGTATGGGATCACGATTTTTAAAGTACTTTTGAGGCAGATGACACTTTTGACATGAGCAGAGAATTTTGTTTAGGTTTTGAAATTATTGGAGGAAGCTTCGACGATTTTGAGAGTTGACTGAGGTGTTATGATGTTATTATTACGATGACTATGTGTATTATGCTGTTGCAGTATGTTTATGATCAATAAGCAGATGCTATATGAGTTATTTGATTATGCTACATATCTGTTATGATGAAATATTGAAGAAGTGTCAACGAATATGTATATGTGTAATAAGGTAAGGAATAATGAGTAGTGGCTAGGGACTCTGGTTTGTGGAAAAAGGTTGTTGGAAACCAAGAATCGTACTTTAAGAGTTACGAAATGTATGTAAATGCGTGAATGTATTACAATGCCGACGAAAATTTTTTGAACACTGTTATATTCATAGGATTTTGTTTCTACACATTTGCAACGCAAATTCTCGACCTGTGAAATTTTTTATATGAGACTGTCACTGTAATGCAAACTGGTGTCGTAAATATTTCAGTAAGAAAGCTAAGTGACCACCTTCACGTAATGAGTCGTGGGCACCCAGCTGTGCGACAGACGCCCAGAAAAAAAGCCATTAGTGTGTGGCTTTCAGAGGCACAGGTGGAGAAAAAAAAAGAGGCCATTAGCCTCGCTATTGACATTCCTTTGTAGAAAGCATCGTAAATACGACACCCTCAAACTTGAAAACATGATTACACTGTAGAATTCTTAATTTATGATATTTACTGAAATGAAATGATGAGAAACATTTCATGTCTATTGTCTTGCTAGTTGAAAGATTGTTTACTGCATTATGAAATGCCATATGGCTAGTGAATGACGTTTCACGCCTTGCTTTGCCTATTTTGTTTATATAGTTCCTAGCTGCACTGCACCATTGGTTAAAATAAAATTTTATAGATGTACTAATATAAATATTTTATGCCTACAGATCCAGTAAAAAATAACTGTATGATGTACTTAAAAAAAACGAAGGAGCACAAAAACATTTCACAGGAATTGCATACAGAATTTTCTTTTCAAGTACTTGATAATTTCTTTTGTAGAATAATTTGTGGTGCACCACTTTAATTACATAGACATTAAGATGTGAATATACATTTCCCTTGTCTGCATTGTTGTCTTTAGCGTAATATTTTTTCTGCTTGAGCTTTGTCATGTTTAGATATAAGTTATTGCATTTGCTGCTGCTGCTTGCCAGGCATAGTGCTACTAAATTTCACTTTGTATTACTCTGTGAAGCCAGTTTTACTACTGATTTATTTTTCTTTTTGCTGCACATTGGCTCATATTAGTGATAATGTTGCATTTGCTCTGCAAATTTAGATTTACTGCTGATAGCTTTGCCAATTTGAATTTTTTGTCATTCATGTTTGTGTTAATTGTTTTGTGCTGCTGCATTGCCTCGTCCCTTGGTATATATATATCTGAGCTCAGTAGATTTAAGTAAGCTTAAGAGGGGGCAGACTATATAAGAAACTGACTATGGACACTAGGGAAAGAATGCATTGAGAAGTTATATGAAAAAGATTTGGGCCAAAATGAGTAATGTACACTGAGAAATAATTATTTTGAAAGAAATATGAATAGAATACAGAAAGCAGGTATAGATAGGACTTTTAGGGAATAATGATGAATGAAGGGAGATCTCCAAGAAGTAAAGAAAGTTTTGTTTGCGAAATACTGCAGTACAACAAACCCTGTCCTTTCCTTTTGTATTATTCCGCTATATGTTTGTGTACCCTTGTGTATTTGTGTTCATCCTGTCTTTATGTGTTTATCTGATACGATTTATGTCGTAGAATTTTTCTAATACTCAGCTACATTCACTATAATGAGGAATACTGTTATCCTCAAATATAATTTGCATTAATAATACGTTATTTACCTTGTGAATATGCTTAGACATTATTTACTCTGTTTTGTTTTAATGCTCATGTGTAAAGTTGATGTTTCAAAAGTTATTCTGATCTTTTATGTATGTACTCATGTCATAATTCCTGTAACACTGATGTATATGTATATTTCTATTCTTTTGTAAAGCCTGTACTACTACAAATGTTATCTGTATTGTTATGTTCTTTAATGATATATTTTGTACCTTTGTTATCGTATTATCATGTTATAATATTGTAATTGACACCAGTTTATCAAATTAACTAACTTGTAAGTTACATTTCACTGCACATGTTTCTGTTGGTCATAGTATATGGACAATATGTGAGAAGTAGGGACTGTTAGTGTTTGCACGTGTGTTAATAATTCAGCAAGGGACTGGATAACAGCATTGCTGATTCTAAGGACAATTCCAAAAAACTTTGTGAGTGCACAAGTGGTGGCTCATGGACTTGCTATATTATCCGCAAGACTCTTCAATGGTGATTGTGCACCCGCACAGTCACAACAGATGGCTGCTGGCCATCTCTACAAGGACTACAGTGGGTCTGCATCTCTGATGGCCCACCAATATCATTATTTCTACAAGGACTGCAGTGGGTCTGCATCTCTGGTGGCCCACCAATACCGTAATCTCTACCGGGACTACAGTGGGTCTGCTCCGTGATGACCTACCTACCAATATTCTTCAAAACGTCGAATGACTCTGCTGTGGGTTTGCTCTGTTGTGGCCCATTACCTATCTGCATGTCGAGAGTCAGCACTGTCTTTCCATTGGAAGGACAACACTACTTCTTCAAGACTGCATGGAAATCCACTACTTTCGTGTGCATTTTCTTTTACTGCTCAGACTTTGAGAAAAACACTGCAATTTTATTGTGATGAATGATCAGGATTGTCTTTATGGACTGTGAGAAAATTTTAGCTTTTGACCAACATTGTATCAAGAAGTGTGTGCATTGGATATCTTTGCTATTGTAATTATGAAAAATTTTATCAAATTATTATTGGCCACTGCCCAAAACAATTTGTAAAATTTTTTGTGGGGAGCATGGGGGCTAAGTAAGTAGGCTGTTTATGTTTTCTTATTGGCAACGTTACGTAGCGCTCTGTATGAAAATCACTGCTGTGCTGTGTGCAGTCTGTGGGTAGTTTGCATTGTTGTCTGCCATTGTAGTGTTGGGCAGCTGGATGTTAACAGCGCGTAGCGTTGCGCAGTTGGAGGTCGTGAACTTCTAAGTGTATTATGACTTTTCAACACTATTAAGGTAAATACATTGTTTGTTCTCTATCAAAATCTTTCATTTGCTAACTATGCCTATCAGTAGTTAGTGCTTCAGTAGTTTGAATCTTTTATTTAGCTGGCAGTAGTGACACTCGCTGTATTGCAGTAGTTCGAGTAACGAAGATTTTTGTGAGGTAAGTGATTTGTGAAACGTATAGGTTAATTTAGTCAGGGCCATTTGTAGGGATTATTGAAAGTCAGATTGCGTTGCGCTAAAAAAAATATTGTGTCACTTTTAGTGAATGTTTGAGTACGTTCAGTTTTGCTCAGCTGTTTGAAAAGCAAATAATGTAAGAGGTTTATCAGCACAGTAATTCATAAATTTTTCGAAGGGGACGTTTCATACGAGTAACACTGAGGACACATTACTGTAGTCACATTGAAACGTTATCAATGTAATTATATGCCACAACGCTTTGGGGGCTCAGTAGCTGACAAGCATCAACACTGGGGATCTTGTAGCAGAGGAAATTAGGGAATTCTGTTATCTTGGAAGCAGAACAAAGATTGAAGGAAGGAGCAAAGAGGGCGTAAGAAGAAGAGTAGCACAGACAAAGAGTCCATTTCTATCCAAAATAAGTCTGCTGGTACCAAACATTGGCCTTAATTTAAGGGGGAAATTTCTGAGAATGTACCTACGTACGTATACGCACTGTAGAGAAATGAGCTGTGTGGAAACCGGAAAAGAACAGACTCGAAGCTATGAAACGTGGTGTTGCTGAAGGATGCTGAATATTGCGTGCACATAAAAATTGAGGGTGTTCTCCACGGTATCGGCGTGGAAAGGAATATCAGGAAAACAGTATCCAAAGAACTGGGGCGATAGGACTTTTAGTAAGACATAAGTGAATAACTCCTACGATAATGCGCAGGAAAAGAAATGTATTAGAATATGCATAAAAACATCTTGGGTTTCCGGGTTCGATTCCCGGCGGGGTCAGGGATTTTCTCTGCCTCGTGATGACTGGGTGTTGTGTGATGTCCTTAGGTTAGTTAGGTTTAAGTAGTTCTAAGTTCTAGGGGACTGATGACCATGGCTGTTAAGTGCCATAGTGCTCAGAGCCATTTGAACCATCTTGGGTTTAGTTGTTACCCTGTGATAAGCAGACGTTGGGAAATAGTGGTGGGTCATATGAAATAAACCATAATACTGTTGTCTTCCCCCTGACCCATCCCCAAACAGAAAGCGAAAACGTTCGATTTTGTCTCTTCTGCTGATGCTGCGGTAGTCTCTTCGTCGCACAGATGTCTTGCACAGGTATGAAGATGAAGGGTGTAGATGACTTGTTGAGACAGCAGACAATATAACGCTTCTAATAATGTGTATGCAACATTTTAGTGAGACGGATGGAAATACAGTTTTCGCAAATGCCAATCACCAGTAGGAAATGGTAGCCTCGATTTCGCTGACTTACAGCTTCTTTATGAAATATATGCAGGGCAAGTTCAGTTGTAGGTAAGTGTTGACTGGCCACTATTAAGCTATTGGTTCAGATCCAAAGCCTTTTCAATTATCTGGCTATCGCATTTCGCTGCCGTGCTCCGGGCGGTAAAGATGTGTCGTCGATGAACATCGAGAATGTGATGGATTGGTTGAGTAGATACATCCGGAATTTGGCTACGAATGTTTTGGTTTGCAAAGAATCACACACAGTTTACTGAATATCTTTGTGGTGTGATTTTTTGTAGAGTTGCATTTAGACACAATCAAGCTGAAATAAAGTAAATTAAACGAATAAGTCAATATGAGTCTTCAAAACTGTTAAGTCCTTTCTGATGCTCCTATTATCTTACGTATAAGTTAATAGCCAATCACATTTCTAGTACAGATGCGCAAACTAGTTCAAAGAAAGACGTGGAATATTGCCGATAAAGAGGAATTTCTAGAAACACTAAAAAGCAGGGCACGAGATGTTTTCCTCTAAAATAGAAGGACGTGATCTTAATGTACCTGAATAAACGTGCTGGACACATGTTGACTTGGACATGACATGTGTCTCACAGTCATCATCAGTACATGCTACATACACGCAATTTTAAAGAACAGATGTCACCATGTAGACTAGAAACTATATACTTAGTAAACTCAGTCTAAGTAAGGTAACAGTGATTTGGCTCCGGAAATTCGCAATAACGTCTTATGCTGCTATAGCAAAAACGCCCAAAAAAAGGCGTTCGTGTTCTGCTAACAACTTTCACGCGTCCGTGTTCACTAATGGGACAGGCAAACACGACTCCTCTCTAGCAGCTTCTGCTGCTTCTGCGAACAGTTCCTTGGCTGACGAGATCAGTCTTCGCTTCTCTTTCTACCACGCTGAAGCGTAAGGCGATCCTACAATGAAGAGATGGGCCATACAGCATATAATTTCGGTAAGCATGCACATCGCTCCTCCGCCTCCAATTTCAAGAATCACGAAGACGTGCGTTTAGGCAGCTAACAGTAAATTATTGTTTGATACGTAATCTATAATACACTGTAGTCCAAACCTAAAGACTGATGATGATGATGAGTCCCATACTTCTTTACAGAGCGTAGGGGAGCGACGCGGGAGAGCCGCGCCGCCTTACTAGGCAGGGTCCTAGTGGAGGTGGTTTGCCATTGCCTTCCTCCGACCATAATGGGGATGAATGATGATTATGAAGACGACACAATAACGCCCAGTCATCTCGAGGCAGGAAAAATTCCTGACCCCGCCAGGAATCGAGCCCGGTACCCCGTGCTCGGGAAGCGAGAACGCTACCGCGAGACCACGAGGGGCGGACACCTAAAGACTATGAAACCAAAAATTCACATCAAGATTAATCAATCTGGCTGCGAGAACGAAACTCTGCTGTACGTGAAGAGAGACAATACGAATTCTTTGCAATGGCCATCAATAGACGGTTATACACCCAAGTTGCCGTTGATATGCGTATACATATAAGAATTTTCAAACTTTTCTAGTTGCACAATTTGTTCGTCACGTAACCCACTATATATATATATATATATATATATATATATATATATATATATATATATATATATATATATATATAAGGTCCACTGAAAAATTAATGTATTTAAGATCCGTTTCTTTTTATATGCAGTTCTGACAAAGCCGATTTTGTTTGGTTCTCAAATTGCGAAACCTTCTAAACTTTTCACGCTACAGAAGGCCGTAGAAGCATGGTCTTTTCCGAATGTACATCTAACCAAAAAACGATTCTGGTAGCTGGAGACCGAAATTTTTGTTAATCCTTTTTGAGTTCTTTCTTGTGGTGACGCTTCCACCAAAACTCTCATTCCCTAACACATATTTCTTTATTTCTAAGTGAGAAGTCAAATACCAATATGCACACATTCAGGAATTTTGAGAACATTTCTCGTGGAGAACAGCGGTTTTTTAGTACTTTTAAAGGAACGCAAACGGCCTTGACCACAGGGATTGTTTATGTTTATTTCATAGATTTAGCTTCAAAAATGTTTTACTATAACGAAATATTTTCATAAACATTTCCACTCCCTATTTAGCATCAATGGGGATTGATTTTTTATTATTTCTAATCGAGAGGTCAAATACCAGTTTTCTTAGATGTAGTTTTACGCATGCTGCAGTAGGTCTTTAATAATGATTTATTTCAGAAAAAGTTGCACCTGGAGATAGTGACAGGAGCAATTTCGGTAACACACTCACACTCATCACTGAGTAGATATCAACCGTTTGGATGCTGGAGTGAAATGTCTCATCTCATTATACTAATTTTTACTTCTCTGTCAACGGTGAAGGCCACCAACCGCAGAATACAGAGTGCGATCTGAACAACAGCGTGGTAAGTAAACAGAAAACGCTGACAAACAATACTATTTGTTAAATACATTTCAGTCATCTGATACAGTTCAGCAGCCCATGATAGACTGAGTGACAAAACAACATTCCTTGCTATTGGGGCAACTGACCCTTAACATAGACAAATGTAATGTATTGCGAATACATAGAAACAAGGATCCTTTATTGTATGATTATATGATAGCGGAACAAACACTGGTAGCAGTTACTTCTGTAAAATATCTGGGAGTATGCGTGTGGAACGATTTGAAGTGGAATGATCATATAAAATTAATTGTTGGTAAGGCGGGTACCAGGTTGAGATTCATTGGGAGAGTGCTTAGAAAATGTAGTCCATCAACAAAGGAGGTGGCTTACAAAACACTCGTTCGACCTATACTTGAGTATTGCTCATCAGTGTGGGATCCGTACCAGATCGGTTTGACGGAGGAGATAGAGAAGATCCAAAGAAGAGCGGCGCGTTTCGTCACAGGGTTATTTGGTAACCGTGATAGCGTTACGGAGATGTTTAATAAACTCAAGTGGCAGACTCTGCAAGAGAGGCGCTCTGCATCGCGGTGTAGCTTGCTCGCCAGGTTTCGAGAGGGTGCGTTTCTGGATGAGGTATCGCATATATTGCTTCCCCCTACTTATACCTCCCGAGGAGATCACGAATGTAAAATTAGAGAGATTAGAGCGCGCACGGACGCTTTCAGACAGTCGTTCTTCCCGCGAACCATACGCGACTGGAACAGGAAAGGGAGGTAATGACAGTGGCACGTAAAGTGCCCTCCGCCACACACCGTTGGGTGGCTTGCGGAGTATAAATGTAGATGTAGATGTAGATGAAGTATGCTACCTCAGCAGCAATACCGCGCCTGTGCTTCGCAGAAGTTGTAATAATCATGTTTTGCAGATTATTCATAAGTGTGAGGAACATTTTCCTGACTTAATACAAGAATGTTAAAGTCACTTATGAGGATCTATAATAACTTCCTCTTGTCACACATCTGGGGAGAGAATTTGGGCTTCCATCTAACAGTGTCAGTACCAGAGATGGTATTTACATAGTTGTTTCTCGTCCTACAGTAAGTCTATAAGTACGCTACTGAATGCTTTAGCCCAGAATACATCTAATTTAATTAATATTAGTACGTGGGAAAGAATAAGTTGGATGGACAGAGTAAAAAATAAAGAGGTACTGAGAAGAGTCGGAGAGAAAAGACAGTTACTAGATGTAATAAAAAGAAGAAAAAGAAATTGGATTGGGCATATATTAAGAAAGAATGACGGACTGATAAAAACAGTTTTAGAAGGTTATGTAGAAGGGAAAAAGAAACGAGGAAGGAAGAGATTTCAGATACTGGATGGTGTGATGGACGTTACAACATACAGCAGCCTTAAGAAGGAAGCAATGGATCGCAGAAAATGGAGAGGCAAAGGACCTACTAACATAAGAGAAAACTGAAGATGATGATACGGGACTGCAATCAAATTTCCAAAAAATATCAGTCGTGGCTATCGTCATCTAATATTAACACCATTTGTGTGGTACTGCGTAGAGCATCAGTTTCTGTTCGGATGTGTGTAGGTGTTTCATCTACGTATACTCTGTGAAAGTCACGGTAATATGAGACATACAGGATACCTTTCATTACATCATATCTTCAATTTACTTCCCGCCAGATTAATGGATGGAGTGTGACTGATTATGTATCCCATTGATAGCCGCTGTAAGCCAAATTTATCCTTATGGTCACTACTGGAGACATAAATTGGTAATTAAGTAGTATGATATAATATTAATTGATTTCTATCTGAAAACAGTTTCTTGGAAATCTGAAAGCAGAATCTGGAGAAGTATCGCATACTTTTTGTCGTCTTCCTGATCTGATGTTACATCTCTTTCCCCATCTCTCGCGAGTCAAACAATCCTCTGACAATTCGGTTCCCTTTCGATCGTTCACGCTCAATTCCCCCGTTGTTACTGTCTGAAACTGACTGCATGTGTTCACTTGTTTTGTATCCGACACGTAAGTATACTAAAATCAGCCTGATTTGGCTACAAACTAACGATTCATAGAATGCTACGAATAAATCAAAGACAGCTTCGCCTGCGTTATCAATGACTTAGCCTGGTCGTTGTTTCACGATACAGCGTAGCACATTACTACTACCGGATGCTGGACAACACGACTGAACGCAGTTGTGATTCTATAAACGCGGGATCATAGGTAACTACAGCTTTATGTTTCGTGACGTGCACACCTTTACATTTCACTGCATTAAGAGATAGTTATAAGTTTTTCAACAAGCTGATAAGCTCTTAAGATGTGAATTGGTACCACTGAAATAATAGCTTCCTGTCTAGAACACGCTTTGTCATTTGAGCAATGACTGCACTTAATAACGTGAAAACGTCCTGACCGGAGCCTCGCGTAATGTCAGGTGCTACGCCGAACGCTGGGCAACAGCAAATAGCAGCTTTCCAAATTAATTTGTGTTCTACCCTAGATGAAAAAATCACTTTCACAGAAAGCGATTTTATTGGTTGTTGTCTCTTTTGTCGCAAAATGTCTCAGCCATGATCTTCTTCACGGTAAATCCTTTCTCCGGAATTACTGTGCAAACGTAGTTCTGCGGGCTATTCTTGCAGAGGATCGTGGGTCCGTTGCTATGGTCTTCTTCTTTCGCTGTCCACTTAACTGCTGATCGAAAAGTGTCATTTTAGAACCTTATTTTTCAAGCAGTATTTTGAAAAGAAACGGACGAAAACCTATGTGCACTGAAAGCGCCATAGAAACTGATATAGGCATGCGTATTCCAATACAGAGACATGTAAACAAGCAGAATACGGCGCTGCGGTCGGCGACGCCTATATAAGACAACAAGTGTCTGGTGCTGTTGCTACGATGGCAGGTTATCAAGGTTTAAGTGAATCTGAACCTGGTGTTACATTCGGCACACGAGCGATGGGTCACACCATCTCCGAGGTAGCGGTGAAGCGGGGGTTTTCCCATACGACCATTTCACAAGTGTACCGTGAATATCAGGAAGCCGGTCAAACATCAAATCTCGACAGCGCTGTGGCCGGAAAAAGATCCTGCATGAACGGGACCAACGATGACTGAAGAGAAGCGTTCAACGTGAAGTATAACCCTTCCGAAAATTGCTGCAGATTTCAATGCCGGGTCATCACAAAGTGTCAGCGTGGAAGTCGAACGCCCACTATATACCTTTGATGACTGCACGACACAAAGCTTTACGCCTCGCCTGGGCTCGTCAACACCGATATTAGACTGTTGATAACTGGAAACATGTTGCCCGGTCGGACTAGTCTCGTTTCAGATTGTACCGAGCGGATGGACGTGTACGGGTATGGAGACGACCTCATGAATGCATGGACCCCATACGTCAGCAAGGGAGTGTTCAGCTGTTGGAGGCTCAGTAATGGTGTGGGGTGCGTGCAGTTGGAGTTATATGGGACCCCTGATACGTCTGAATACGACTCTGACAGGTGCTAAGTACGTGAGCATCCTGTCTGATCACCTGCATTCATTCATGTCCGTTATGCATTCCGACGGACTTGGGCAATACCAACAGGACAATGTGACACCCCACACGTCCAGAATCTTTCTACAGAGTGGCTCCAGGAACACTTTTCTGAGTTTAAACACATCTGCTGGCCACCAATCTCCTCAGACATGAACATTATTGAGCATATCTGGGACGCCTTGCAACGTGCTGTACAGAAGAAATCTCCACCTCCTCGTACTATTACGGATTTATGGACAGCCCTACAGGATTCACAGTGTCAGTTCCCTCCAGCACTACTTCAGACATTAGTCGAGTCTATGTCACGTTGTGTTGTGCCACTTGTGCGTGCCTGCGGGGGCCCCACACAATATTAGGCAGGTGTACCAGTTTCTTTGGCTCTTCATTGTATAATAAGTTCGTAACAACTGGACGAACTGATGAATCAGTTACGGACATTCCAATAACAGCTACCGATTACACTGTTTAAAATAACTGAAGAGTGACGTGTTTCACTTGTTTCTCCCTTAGACTGGCCATCTTTCATAATAAAAGAAAAAGCATTTGCTATATGCATACGGTCATATTTCCTCCTAAAAAACGTGCCTCTTCCAAATGTCCACTACCTGCAGTCCGCTCCGCAATGTTCGCTTGGGAACTCCCTGATAAGAAACTGCATTTACTGACAGCAGCAACTCGTGTCAGGTTTGTAACTGCTTGACAGTGATAAGGCAAGATACTCGTTTCCGGTTTCTGTCGGTTGGAATCTTCAATCACAATTCTTACGTTCCTTCTAAATATTTTTAACAGCCTGCTTAATTATGCCATCAAATCGTGTACCTTCGTTCTCGGTGATGTCGTGGCACGTCCAAACACGATAGCTCAATTCTGCCATTCTGTCTTTAGGATGACGCATCTTTGTGCGCTCATTTTAGATAATCGACGGACATATTCGCTTCACTCCGCTGGCATGCCTTACGTCAGCGTTCGAGCCCCACATAACCGTCTGGTATCAGTTGTACACTAAACCTCC
Source organism: Schistocerca serialis cubense (assembly GCF_023864345.2). Lineage (NCBI taxonomy): Eukaryota > Metazoa > Arthropoda > Insecta > Orthoptera > Acrididae > Schistocerca > Schistocerca serialis. The sequence goes on along the minus strand of NC_064641.1, from coordinate 392,807,530 downwards.
ACAGCAACCAGTATTTTCTTTTAAGGGAGTATTCGTTGCGATTACGAAAGAGAGGGAGTTTATCAAATGGGCATCGACTAAAGCAAATTCTCGCAGACAGAGAAGAAATATCACTCTTTTCAGCAAGTGCGGTGCAGAGTGGAATATATCTCATTACCGCCAGTAAAAACACGGGCACATCGCTTTTGCTAGTATTTTTTTTTTTACGAGATGAACATGTTCATGGCGAAGGTAAAATCGGTAAAGGCCTTGACATGTTGCCCAGGTAACGAGAGAAGCAATATTAATAGAGACATTAAATTACATTAAGACCTGCTTATGACATGCCAGAAGCGCCGGAACGTTGATGAGCACATTTACATGTGTAACCTGCAAGCCACTGCACAATGAATGGCAAACGGTTCACATCACACCAGTTTACCGATTTTCTCTCCTGTTCAGTTCGCGTATTGATCGAAGGAAACACGTCTATTTACGCTATCTGATCAAACGTATCCGGATGTCCTTATGCAATGAGGAATCGACCATCAGATATCGCGAGTGGTGGACTCGCCAGTATAAAATCAGGGAGGAAGTATTGCGTTGTCAGTAGAGACGCAATGGGTCGGTGAAGAGAGCGCAGTGACTTCGAACGTGGAGTTGTCATTCGATACCATCTGAGCAACGAACCCACCAGCGTCATTTCAACACTTCTAGAGCTGCCAAACTCGACTTTCGGTGACGTGATTGTTAAGTGGACACGAGGAGGAATTACCACAGCTAATACTGCAAACAAGGGAAACTTTAGCATTGGTCGTATAAATTTTAAATCTTTTTTTACTGCCTACCGATTCCGGCCACAGAGTGATCGTCTTCAGTGCAGGACTCAGTCCTGCGGACACATATGATGCACAAAACATAACTTCAAACATAGGTGATCATGGCATTAAATCGTCGGAAGTTATCACTCGTGAGTTACAAAGTGCTACTAGCACAATGACTGTGCGTGGAATTAGAAAGAAAGGGTACAATGATGTAGCAGCTCATTTATGTAATCAATCCAAAGTAACGCGCGAAATGCTGCAGTAACTGACGCCACTGGACAGTTGATGACCAGAAATGAGTGATTTGAAGCGATGAATCACGCTGTACTCCGCGGCAATTCCAAGTGGTCTGGTGAAAGTCGACTTCGCTCCAGACCCCACCATCCAACATCACTATCTTTTCTGGTTTCGGCTGTTGTGGGAGAAGGGGCTGCCATTGCTCCACAAATATTCAGGTACCTCACTGAAAATTTCCCCATCAGAGTTCAGGCAGACGTCAAGGCGAAGGACGCACCCCATACATCGTCTCGTAACAGATACCCAATACTTTCGATCAGATAGTGCACATGCGTCTGTATGCGTTATGATCTCTCTTACCTTATTCTTGTGATATCTGTGCGAGATATACGAAAACTGGGCGGCAACATAGTGGTCCCACAATCTTCCTACAGTACTGGTCCTCTTAATGTATCCAACTGGGTTTCGCTAGTACTGTGTCGTCTTTCTTCCAAGAATTCGTGTTTAGCTTCCACGAGAATTCCTGTACACTTACGTATTGGTTATACCCATCTGGTAGGTCCTACCAGGGCGCCTATAAATTCGTTCGATGTTTCAATTTAAGACTTTCTTATTACGGGACAGATGTGCCGGAATGTCAGCGGCTACAGATCTGGGGACGATGTACGTTTCTCCAACTGGGGGATCCCGCTTCTATTCGCGTACACGAGGTTATTGGCAACGTTTCGTTTCCAGTGGAGAGTAGTGTGCTGCCTGCTTTGGTGTTAGAGTCGTGCTTTCATATCGGCTACATCGACCTGTCACTGCCTAAGGAGCTGTCTGTTGTCATGCCTACGAGATAAGGGCTACGAACACTGGAACAGTACTCTGGAATTTGTGACACTGGCATTTTGTACGCGATCTCCTTTACAGAGGTAATGAACAGTGAATTTTTTTCCAGAACACTTCCAACAAATCAGTCTTCTATTCGCCTTTCATAAAACTGTTTCTACGTGATCGTCCCATTTCGTATCACTTCTTAGTATTAACCCTAACTACTTATACGATGTGACGTGCCCAAGACGTTTATTAGTAAAAATATACGGTTCTTTTTCTTTGATATAGGCATTAATTCACACTTGCTCGCATTTGTAAAAAGAGCTGACGTTCACTACGCCAAGCAGAAAATTTGTCGAAGTCTTTCTGCGCTGCCATACGATTGCGAACGAGGATATCTACTACAACGAGATACATACTTCGCAGGCCACCGTAGGCTGTGTGGAGGAGGATACCCTGCACCACTATTGTCATTTCCTATCATGTTATACTAGCAGATGCCGGTTTTCTATACTTTCTCAGCGGTGGACCTCGAAGAGAACTTCGCCATCCCTCCAGGGATTCCCATTTGAGTTCTCGAACATCTCTGTAATACTTCCGTGTTGTTCGAACCTGACAAATCTGACAGGTCGCCTCTGAATTTCTTTGATGTCTGTTTTTAATCCGACCAGGTGCGGATCCCAAACACTCGAGCAGAACTCAAGAATAGGTTGCACTAGTATTCTATATGCGGTCTCCCTTACAGGTGAACCATACTTTTCTAAAATTCTCCCAATAACCGAAGTCTACCATTCACCCTCCATAGTACCGTCCTCACGTGCTCATTCTGTTTCATAGTTCAAATCAATTTGTGTCTTCCTACAGTCTCTGAACGACAGCGCCTTCCCGTACACCACAGCATCATCAACAAACAGCCATAGATTGCTGCCCACCCTCTCCATCACATCATTTATGTATGTGGAGAGCAAGAGAGGTCCTATCGCACTTCTACGTCTACATCTACATGGATACTCTGCAAATCACATTTAAGTGCCTGGCAGAGGGTTCATTGAACCACCTTCACAATTCTCTATTATTCGAATCTCGTATAGCGCGCGGAAAGAATGAACACTTATATCTTCCCGTACGAGCTCTGATTTCCCTTATTTTATCGTGGTGATCGTTCCTATGTAGGTCGGCGTCAACAAAATATTCAGAGGAGAAAGTTGGTAATTGGAATTTCGTGAGAAGATTCCGTCGCAACCAAAAACGCCTTTCTTTTAATGATTTCCAGTCAAAATCCGGTATCATTTCTGTGACACTCTTTCCCATATTTCGCGATAGTATAAAACGTGCTGCCTTTCTTTGAACTTGTTCGATGTACTCCGTCAGCCCTATCTGATAAGGATCCCACACCGTGGAGTAGTATTCTAAAAGAGGACGGACAAGCGTAGTGTAGGCAGTCTCCTTAGTAGGTCTGTTACATTTTCTAAGTGTCCTGCCAATAAAACGCAGTCTTTGCTTAGCCTTCCCCTCAACATTTTCTATGTGTTCTTTCCAATTAAATTGTTCGTAATTGTAACACCTAGGTATTTAGTTGAATTTACGGCTTTTAGATTAGACTGATTTATCGAGTAACCGAAGTTTAACGAGTTCCTTTTAGCACTCATGTGGATGACCTCACACTTTTCGTTATTTAGGGTCAACTGCCAATTTTCGCAACATTCAGATATCTTTTCTAAATCGGTTTGCAGTTTGTTTTGATCTACAAACAACCGAAGACTGCTGCTCAGATTGTCTCCCAAATCGTTTAAATAGATGAGGAACAGCAAAGGGCCTATTACACTACCTTGGGGAACGCCAGAAATCACTTCTGTTTTAGTCGATGACTTTCCGTCAATTACTACGAACTGTGACCTCTCTGAAAGGAAATTACAAATCCAGTCACATAACTGAGACGATATTCCATAAGCACGCAATTTCACTACGAGCCGCTTATGTGGTACAGTGTCAAAAGCCTTCCGAAAATCCAGGAATACGGAATCGATATGAAATCCCTTGTCAATAGCACTCAACACTTCATGTGAATAAAGAGCTAGCTGTGTTTCACAGGAACGATGTTTTCTAAACCTATGTTGACTGTGTGTCAATACACCATTTCCTTCGAGGTAATTCGTAATGTTCGAACACAATATATGTTCTAAAATCCTGTTGCATATCGACTTTAACGATATGGGCTTGTAATTAAGTGGATTACTCCTACTACCTTTCCTGAATATTGGTGTGACCTGTGCAACTTTCCAGTCATTGGGTACGGATCTTTCAAAAATGGTTCAAATGGCTCTGAGCACTATGGGACTTAACTTCTAAGGTCATCAGTCCCCTAAAACTTAGAACTACTTAAACCTAACTAACCTAAGGACATCGCACACATCCATGCCCGAGGCAAGATTCGAACCTGCGACCGTAGCGGTCGCGCGGTTCCAGACTGAAGCGCCTAGAACCGCTCGGCCAATCCGGCCGGCACGGATCTTTCGTCGAGCGAATGGTTGTACATGATTCCCTGGGGCACTCCTTTGTCCGTGATGAACAACTGCCGTCGAGGACAACGTAATGCCGCGCGGGATTAGCCTTGCGGTGTGAGGCGCTGCAGTCATGGACTGTGCCGTTGGTCCCGGCGGTGATCCGAGTCCTCCCTCGGACATGGGTGTGTGTGTTTGTCCTTAGGATAATTTAGGTTAAGTAGTGTGTGAGGTTAGGGACTGATGACCTTAGCAGTTAAGTCCCATAAGATTTCACACACATTCGAACATTTTGAACAACGTATTGGGTTCTTTTTCTTAAGAAGTCTTCCAGCCACCCACATATCTGGAAACCAATTCCGTACACTCGGACCTTCGTCAACAGTATGCTGCGCCTGGAACCATGTCAAATACTTTCCGGAAATCTAGCAGCACAAAATCTGCCTTTTTCCTGTCATCCATGGTTCGCAGAATATCTTGTCACAAAAGGGCAAGCTGACTTTCGCTCGAGTGCAGCAAAGCGATGCTAGGGATGCTGATCTCTCTAATTTTACGGGCCCGTTATTGGTACTTCTTGTATATACAGAAGTCACCTGCGCTTTTTTCCAGTTGCCTGCGAGTTTACACTGGACGAGAGATTCGCGATAAATGCATGCTAAGTGAGGGGCCAACGGCACAGAGGACTGTTTGTAAAAACGAGTCGGGATCCCATGCGACGTGGCGACTCATTTGTTTTCAACTCTTTCAGTTGTTTCTCTCGCCCAGGTTCAAATGGCTCTGAGCACTATGGGACTTAACATCTGAGGTCATCAGTCCCCTAGAACTTAGAGCTACTTAAACCTAACTAAGGACATCACACACATCCATGCCCGAGGCAGGATTCCAACCTGGGACGGTAGTGGGCGCGCGGTTCCAGACTGAAGGGCCTACAACCGCTCGGCCACAGCGGCCTACTGTCGCCCAGGGATGCCTATTGCTATGTCAATCATACGGGAGTTAGTGTGGTAGTTTCTTGTGCGTGAACTATTTGTCAAACGTAAAATTTAAAACTTCGGCTTAGCTTTTGCTGTTTTCTCCTGCCACAACAGACAGGTCAATGAGGGACTCGATAGGAGCGTTAGAGCGTCTTAGGGATTTTAAGTAGGACCAGACTTTTCTCGTGTTCTCGGCTGGATCGTTCACGGTACATCGACGGTGGTGCAGATGTGATATTTTTATGTACGGTGATACGCACGATTTCCCAACAACTGGCGGCTCCACTCCTGTCGACGTCAGCCGAGTTGTGGGCAGCGTGCGTGTGACAGGTGGCGGCGTACCTAGGGCGGGACGGGGGCAAGGTGCGCTGCGAGGGGCCAGTCTGGGGACGCGAGACGCAGTCGGCGGCGGCGAGCGTCGCTGTGCGACTGCAGCTGCCGCGCGCCGCTCCGGCCAAACTAGTTTCTCTGTTTCCTTTTGTTCCCGCACGGCTCACTATTTTATAGGTTTTACTTGTAAATTGTTTTTGTGGTGAGGAGCAGGAAGGGGCGGCAGTAGAAGGGTACGGGTAGGGGGGCAGAGGGGGGGGGGGGCACCGAGGCCGGCTAGACAAAGAGCCCGCCGCAAAATGGCGGCGCCGCCGGAATGTGAAACCGGCCGCAGCCCGGCCAGCCGGCCTGGCATGGCCTGGCCTAGCTCGAAACTAGTTTTCCGTTGCCGACGCCGACGCCGTCCGGTCGCCACCGCCACCGCCGCCGCCTCGCCACGTTTCGCCATCCCTAATTCATGTGTGTGTGTGTGTGTGTGTGTGTGTGTGTGTGTGTGTGTGTGTGTGAGCGCGTGTGGGTGGCTAGGCACGAGGCCGCGGGAGCGCGGAAGTGAGCTGCCCGCACGTGTACACAACTGGCCACACACAGAGTCCCGCTGCCGACTAGATTCTCCTCCGCCACTAAAGCCACTGAGCTTGTACAGCTCTCCACTGAGAACGAAACAGCACCAATTACTCTCCGTTATTCGATAAACACTCCCCTCGCCCCCCCCCCCCCCCCCTCTCGTCACCCAAAAGAGCATCAACATTTTGGCACGTCTGTTCCGTCCTCAACGGGTCTTAACTGACATCGACCGAATTCAGATACCGCACTGTTAGGACCTTAACGGGCCGGAATGGCCCGTACGGAAGTTTAACAGAAAAGCATGGGGAACTTACACTTATGTGACTAAGTCAGAGGATAGACACGCACATATATACATCTAAATCTACATGATTACCCTGCAATTCACATTTGAGTGCTTGGCAGAGGGTTCATCGAACCACAATCATACTATCTCTCTACCATTCCACTCCCGAACAGCGCGCGGGAAAAACGAGCAACTAAACCTTTCTGTTCGAGCTCTGATTTCTCTTATTTTATTTTGATGATCATTCCTACCTATGTAGGTTGGGCTCAACAAAATATTTTCGCATTCGGAAGAGAAAGTTGGTGACTGAAATTTCGTAAATAGATCTCGCCACTACGAAAAAGTCTTTGCTTTAATGACTTCCATCCCAACTCGCGTATCATATCTGCCACGCTCTCTCCCCTATTACGTGATAATACAAAACGAGATGCCCTTTTTTGCGCCCTTTCGATGTCCTCCGTCAATCCCACCTGGTAAGGATCCCACACCGCGCAGCAATATTCTAACAGAGGACGAACGAGTGTAGTGTAAGCTGTCTCTTTAGTGGACTTGTTGCATCTTCTAAGTGTCCTGCCAATTGTTCTTAATTTTAACACCCAGGTACTTAGTTGAATTGACAGCCTTGAGAATTGTACTATTTATCGAATAATCGAATTCCAACGGATTTCTTTCGGAACTTATGTGGATCACCGCACACTTTTCGTTATTTAGCGTCAACTGCCACCTGCCACACCATACAGCAATCTTTTCTTAATCGCTTTGCAACTGATACTGGTCTTCGGATGACCTTACTAGTCGGTAAATTACAACATCATCTGCAAACAACCTAAGAGAACTGCTCAGATTGTCACCCAGATCATTTATATAGATCAGGAAAGCAGAGGTCCCAGGTCGCTTCCCTGGGGAACACCTGATATCATATCAGTTTTACTCGATGATTTGCCGTTTATTACTGCGAATTGCGACCTTCCTGACAGGAAATCACGAATCCAGTCGCACAACTGAGACGATATCCCATAGGCCCGCAGCTTGATTAGAAGTCGCTTGTGAGGAACCGTGTCAAAAGCTTTCCGGAAATCTAGAAATACGAAATCAACTTGAGATCCCCTGTCGATAGCGGCCATTACTTCGTGCGAATAAAGAGCTAGCTGCGTTGCACAAGAACGATGTTTTCTGAAACCATGCTGATTACGTATCAATACATCGTTCCCTTCGAGGTGATTCATAATGTTTGAATACAATATATGCTCCAAAACCCTACTGCAAACCGACGTCAATGATATAGGTCTGTAGTTCGATGGATTACTCCTACATATACTCCTACATATAGATGACGGTGTTATCACGTACAAAAGGTATAAAAGCGCAGTGTATTAGCAGAGCTGTCATTTGTATTCAGGTGATTCATGTGAAAAGGTTTCCAACGTAGTTATGGCCCCACGACGGGAATTAACAGGATTCGATCGCGGAATGATAGTTGGAGCTAGACGCACGGAACATTCCATTTCGGAAATCGTTAGGGAATTCATTATTTCGAGATCCACAGTGTCAAAAGTGTGTCGAGAATACCAAGTTTCAGGGAGCAGCTCTCACTAAGGACGACGCAGTGGCCTACAGACCTCACTTAACGACAGGGAACACCAGCCTCTGCGAAGAGTTGTTAGTGCTAACGGACAAGCAACTCTGTTTGAAATAACTGCAAAAATCAGTGTGGGACGTACGACAACGTATCCGTTAGGACACTGCCGCGAAATGTGGTATTAATGGGTTATGGCAGCAGACGACCGTCGCGAGTGCCTTTGCTAATAGCACGACATCGAATGCAGAGGGCTCGTGACCATATCTGTTGGATCCTACGCGACTGGTCAGATCAGTAACGACTTCAAGTGGTAAGAGCTGATGGTAGCGTTCGCAAGGGACTAAGACCCCACGAAGCTATGGACCCAAGATGTTAACAAGGCACTGTGCAAGCTGGCAGTGGATCCATAATGGTGGGGCCATGTTTACATAAAATGCATTCAGTCCTCTGGTGCAATTGGAAATGGTTTGGGAAAAAAAAAGAGTTCAAATGGCTCTAAGCACTATGGGACTTAACATCTGAGGTCATCAGTCCTCCAGACTTAGAACTAATTAAACCTAACTAACCTAAGGACATCACACACATCCATGCCCGAGGCAAGATTGGAACCTGAGACCTAGCAGTCGCGCGGTTCCGGACTGATGCGCCTCGAACCGCTTGGCCACATCGGCCGGCTGAAATGGTTTGCAGACACCATTTGCAGCCGTTCATGGACTTCATGTTCCCGAACAAATACATGTCATTGGGCCACAATTTTTCGCGATTGGCTTGAAGAACATTGTGGAGAGTTCGAGCACATTATTTGACCACCCAAGGCCGGCCGGTGTGGCTGTGCGGTTCTAGGGCTCTTCAGTTTGGAACCGCGTGACCGCTAAGGTCGCAGGTTCGAATCCTGCCTCGCGCATGGATGTGTGTGACGTCCTTAGGTTAGTTAGGTTAAGTACTTCTAAGTTCTAGGGGACTGATGACCTCAGATATTGAGTCCCATAGTGCTCAGAGCCATTTGTGCCATTTGACCACCCAGATCACCCGACATTAATCCCATCGAAGATTTATGGGACATAATCGAGAGGTCAGTTTGTACACAAAATCCTGCACCGGCAACAATTACTCAGTTATGACGAATGTAGATGAAGTATGGCTCAATATTTCTCCAGGCGACTTCCAAAGACATTTTGAGTCCATGCCACGTCTAGTTGCTGTACGACGCCAGGCAGAAGGATGTCCGACACGATACTAAGAGGTATCTCACGGCTTTTGTCACCTCACAGTAAAACGTCATGAAAGACGAAATAGTTGTCGAGAAGCCCTGTCGTGTAAATTTGCTGAGCCTATATTCAAAGAAGACTGAGCGACTGTTCCGTTACCACCATTGCGAATATTCCGTAAGGATTATGAGAACGAGAAAGCTTAGGGCGCATTCAGAGAGAGAGAGACATTCATTTTTCCCTCGCTCAAAACGCGATTGGAATAAAAAAGAAAATTGATAATTTTTTTTGTGTACCTCTCACCATGCAGAAAGCTTGTGGAGTAGACAGGATGTAAAGGGTATAATGAAGTTATTTCTGCTGGTGACTGAGGACGTTGTACTGAACAACTTTACATCAGTATTTACGTCATTTGCAGACTAACAACGATACCCATTACAAGTCGTATGTTTTTAGGTTTGTTAGTACCTCCAGGTTCATGTACAAGTGCAAGCCACTAATGTTTATTTCACCCTGGACAACAGCTCGGGTGTTTGAAGTGTGCGTAGATGGACGCTAACGTTTAGTCTATACTGACAGGCGGAGTCCAGTGCGACAGTGCAGAAAATATCAGGTGTAAGTAGGCTGTTTAGGATTTTATGTTGGTAACGCCACGCAGCGTTCTGTATGAAGATCACTGACTGTGCTGTGTGCGGTCTGTGGCTGGTTGGACTCATTGTTGGAATATTCGCTATTGTAGTGCTGGGCAGTTGCATGTGAACAGCGCGTAACGTTGGGCAGTTGGAGGTGAGCCGCCAGTAGGCTAGTTAGAATCTTTTATTTAGCTGGCAGTATTGGCGCTCGCTGTATTGCAGTAGTTCGAGTAACCAAGATTTTTGTGAGGTAAGTGATTCATGAAAAGTATAGGTTATTGTTACTCAGGGCCATTCTTTTGTGGGGATTATTGAAAGTTAGATTGCGTTGCGCTAAAAAGTATTGTGTGTGTGTTTAGTGATGATCAGAATAAGTAAAGAGAAAACTGTCTGAGTACGTTGAGTTTTGCTCAACTGTTTGAAAATCAAATAACGTAAGAGTTTTTCCAGCACGGCCATTCATAATTATCAAAGGGGACGTTTCACAGATCGTAAAATTTTTGACGTGTTTGTAGGAAGACCGTTCGACCCACAGAAAAAACAACGAAGACACTAATGTATGTACATATTAAGGTACCACATATAATACTACCTGCATGTATACCAGTCACACCCTGTATATACATATGTAGATGTTGGGGAGATGCAATGACGTAAATGAAATAAAGGTTCAAGTGTGGGTTTAAAATTCAGGGTGAAGGGATATCAATGATAAAGTTCGTTGATGACATTGCTATCATCAGTAAAAGTGAAGAAGAATAACAGGAACTGCTGAATGGAATGAAGAGCCTAATGAGTGCAGAATATGCAGTGAGGGTTAATCGAGGAAAGAAGATAGTAATGAGAAGTAGCTGAAACGAGAAAATCAAGAAACTTAATATCAAAACTGATGATCACGAAGAAGATGAAGTTAAGGAATTCTGCTACCGTGGAAGCAAAATAACCTATAACAGGACATAAAAAGCAGACTAGCACTGTCCAAAAGGGCATTCCCGACCAAGATAAATCTACTAGCATCAAATATAGGCCTTAATTTGAGGATGAAATTACCGAGAATGTACGTTCGGAGTACAGCATTGCATGGAAGTGAAACATGGGCTGTAGATAAAAGAAACAGATTATACTCGAAGTATTTGAGATGTGGTGGTACAGAAGACTGTTGTTCGTTAAGTGCACTGATACGGTAAGGAATGAGAAAGTTGTCGGCAGACTCGGCGAGCATAGGAATATATCTAAAACACCGACAAGAAGAAGGGGAAAGAGGACAGGACATATTTAACAACATCAGGGAATAATTTCAATGATTTTGAGTATAAGACCGCTTCAGCTTTTTGTCCTTTATATAGAAGCACGACCGGTTCCGCAGCATTTTAATCTGCATCATCTGGCGCAATAAAATCAGGACATGTTCCGATCGGGAAAAGAGAATGGGATGACCCAGCGTTCATGGTCAGCAATTTTCCGCTAACTAGCGGACGTCAAATATAAAATAGCATAAAATAATATAGAACGTTCCCGTGATACAATGAGTACCAGTATGTGGTGAACTAACGCGTCCCCATACCGAAAACGCGATCACTTGAGGCTGTTTTATATTTGATATCCGCTACTTAGCAAAAAATTTCTGAACATGAACGCTGAGTCATCACATTCTCTTTTCCCAATCAGAACATGACTTGTTTTTATTGCACTTGGTGATGCAGTATAATGGTGCGAAACCGATCGTGCTTATAAAAAAAGGATTTACCGCTGAAGCGGTCTTATGTTCAAAATGATACATCCAGGCTGTGACTGTTCTGACTATAAAGTCTGCTTCGTAATTTCCATGGCACTAGCGAGAGCTGTAGAGGGTAAAAGCTCCACAAGAAGACAGAGATTGAAATACATCCATCAAATAATAAAGGACTTAGGTTTCAGGTACTAATGTGAGATGAAAAGGTTGGAACAGGAGAGGAAATTCAGGGGAGGGTTGCATAATGCATAAGACCAGTCAGAAGGGTAAAAAAAAAAAAAAAAAAAATGGAGGGGTCAATCACGTTCTGAAGTCTAACCTGTCTGCTGTGCTGCTCCTCCTCACTATTATAATAATTTTTGTGTATGTTAGTTTTCCTTATGTAAGGCAAGTGGGCCAGTTTATGTATTTATTGTGGAGACGGATGTGCTTATATGTTTTTAATGTAATTGTGTGGAAATGCCATCTTTACTCCATAATGCTACTTTAGTTATTCAGAGTTCAGTCATGCTATAAGAGGGTATACAGATCTTGTGTAATGGTGTCAATGCCGGCAAAGCCACCTCGGCGGTAGTTTCTGACCACTTTGTGTAGGGGGAAACCCTAAAAGCAGCGGCGAAGAAAGGGCTCCGGGGCGATACTTGCAGCTAATCGTTATAACAGTGGTCTGCATGCGACAGATAGGAGAAGAGACGAAAAAGAAGGAAAAACAGAAAGCAGTTGAATATAAGACAGTCAGTAACAAGAAGAGCGCTAAGAGCAGGAAACTCAACCCTAGGAAAACACTTTTTGATGATAACCATGAAGACAGGGAATGCATGTACTGGGTAGCAAAATTTTCAAATTCAAGGCCAGAAGAGCAGTGGATTCAGTGCCTATTGTGCTCCCTCTGGGACCACGATCTCTGTACGGGAGTTGAGGAACACAGTTTGATATTTATTTGTGAAAAGTGTAAATAATTTAATTTAAATCGTGTTTTACAGGAAAATATATTTAATTATTTATTAAAACAGTTTTTATACCTTATTTCTGAGATTAAAATGAATTGTTTAAATTACAAAATTTGCTCCTAAGGTAGTTAAACTATTCAATATTGTACTTCAACAGTTGCTGATTATAACGATTCATTTCTATGCATTTCTGTCTAGTACTCCTCAGCTTAAAAAACAGTAATACCTTAGCCTGGCCACTTTTCCCGGCTATGCTCTACATGTGCCCATTAACGTGTCGCCACTTCCGACCCGTCGTCAGCAAGTCCTTAATTAAACCCGTGCATGTCACTTGTTGACTAATGCATGTGTGCGGGGGCGCAGGGGAAAGCGTAGCTCTGTGCCATTTTCGCCAAGTGTTCGTATTCTGTTCTATTACAGGCTGTAGACTAGCGAATGCGACAGAGATTATGGAGATCTTAGTGCACACAGGTAATATTACTGAGGCTGTTTCCAAATGTTCTGGAAATTAAGCACAGAAAACGGTGGCAGCATCCTATGTGGAACATGTGAAATAATTCATTCTTTTGAACAAAGCAAACAACTAACAGCCACTATAATAATAATTATCGCTGTAGCGACACTGATCTGTAAAACCTATATCTATGACAACAAGCTTCTTTCTATCTTTCGAAATATTTATGGTATATTACGGGTATCAACTTTTTGTAGGGCACTCTTCATATTAGCACTTTCTAAATATGATAGAACGGCGTATAACCGGTATGAATCTTCTCGTCGCAACGAATTAACAATGAATACTGCATGCTCGCGCTACATCATCAACAGATTGCATGTCAGATGTGTAGACATCGTTTGGGTTCAGAAAAAAATGCAAGAGAAAAGAAACAGCAGTCGTAATGATATTTACATTTTTGAGCTCTGTCTAAACGGAAACGTGGTTGAGTTTCAGTTTCGATTGCCACTTAACTGAAACTCAGAGCGAAATTCTAGCTTCCAGGAAACTCCTCGTTGCGCAGAACGTGTTTTGAGTGCGGCCTCATTGTTTAATTCCAGGTAAAAGCATCAGTTTATGTTCCAGGTATTAGTGCAGCGCTTGTACCCATGTGGAAATTACCAGATGATGAAAACTGCTAATTGATCTTTTCTTTTTCTCTTGTTGCCAGCAATGATGTGCCTGAAGGAACTCAGCAATTCTCTAAATTTCACTCATCCGGAATTTCGTTGAGAACAACACTTCTGTGAAACAAACTGATTTCATCGGTGTTGCGCACCGGCAATTTGCGAAACTACGTGTTTCGTCCAGGAGGACGCTACGCTGATTGGTTGGAAGAATGTGCTTTCTTTCTTTCACTTGCAAGGGTGTGGTGCCGTTTCACTGTTCTGTATACGTTATTTGTTGATTCTCTAGTATCACTGAATGACATTTAATATTTTATACGACAGTCAGGATATTGTCTTTCTTTCTCGTAGGCTCATACACATTTTTATCATCAACTGCACAGTTACCTAAATTAAATTGTCCCGAAATCACTCACTAAATACCTGCTTTCATATCTGAAGACTGTGTTCAATTTACTGATTGCATTTTCTAATTTGTAACGGCACGTGTCTTGAGAATTCACATTCGTGGACCGACTAAATGAGGCCTTATATGGAATAAACAAAAACCGAAATCTGAATGTCCTACTACCAATTAATTCAGAAACATTCGGCAGAGATAAACACGCGCAGATTGTCCGGAAGCTCTAGATCGTGCACAAGAGTAAATTTACATGGATAAACCTGCAGATGCTTCTTGATAATGTGCTGATATGACAACCTTTCAATTCACATTTGCACAGCCGCCAGGCGTTACCCTTTCTTTTTTTACTTTGTTCCATGTTAACTTTCATATGAGCAGCATTTTCTGGCGTTTACAATTGTTTCAGTAATTTTTTTAAATCGTTCTTAGCTATTCAGATTAAGTAAATACGAAATGATCATTACAATTTTAACTCGGGATTATTTTGACCACACAGGACGTTCCAGGTGACTAAGGCATATCAGTAGAGAAATTATACTTCATTCTTAGCCTTTCATGGCTTATGTCTCAAAATATTTTTGCATATTCGTAGGATTCATTGGTGAATCAAATGTAGCAGAAGTGACTTTTAATCGGTCAAGAAAGGAAGCACAGAAAAATTTTAGAACTGAACAGAAAGACTTCCGTGCTTCAGGAGAAAAAGACTGAAGAAGAGTGTAAGACTCTACATCCAGACTTATCAGCAAGTCTAACGTAAAGTGGTTTGCAGTAACCCGGTGAGTGCCTTATTATAAAGAGTGAAATTATTGTGACGAAATCCAGTAACTGATTTATCCAAACATATCTTTGGGCATCTCATTTAATAAACTGTGAAACTAATACTGAAAATACTGAAAACGATAATACGTGACCCATTACCGTTGGGTATAAGTATCTGTAAACAGTAAGTAGAAAAGCAACTTGCAAGAAAATAACTGCAAGGGAGCTGTTGTATTACAGATTGTACAACATCCCTCGTGTGGAAAAATAATTGCCTACCACAACAGTGACACTTTTCAGTTTGTCTATTTTCACTCTCTTGCATCTTATGGTATCATGTTTTGGAGTAACTATGCGCATTCACAACAGATATTCTTAGGGCATAGAAAAGGTGATCCATTTAAAAACACCAGAGGAAAAAAAGTAATATGAATTCCTTCACACCTTCTTAACCTCTGGGCAGAGAGTTTTTTTGTGTGGAGGTTATGAAAAATGAAAATATCGTCAATATACCTCTGAGTTCAAAGCATTATTTGGAAGTTTTGCTGGCAAAACATTCCTTTTATACCACACGAGAGTTTCCCGCTGTAGCGTAGAGCCTTGACAGTAATTTAGTACACACGTGAAGCACAGATATTGTTTTATGACCAAGTATGATTGGCTGATATAATCCCTGAGAAGAATAAATAAAACTACCTGAAGTCCCATATTCCCGTACAGCGAAATCAAACTGCACCAGAAAGCGGTGTCTGTGGTTAACTGTGAGGCGTTGTAGACGTTATAACTCGGTCACTTATTGGAATTGCAAGCTACTTGGGTCCAATGATTAGAATTCAGTTGCTCTCCTGTATGAATACTGTCAGATACATAATTTATGTTAGTGCTCTGTAGTTTGGAAAAACGACTTATTCAGACAGGTGACGACACATACCGAAGCAGTTATCGTTAAAGCGGAGTATTTATGTGGATAAGACGCCGTATATTAACCTATTTTGTACATTTAATATAAAAACTGCAAATCAAACGTAAATATTTTTATTTGGTGGTGTGCTTGTTAGGATACCGGAAATACTAACTGCCTTTTTTATGCGCCTTCATATGAGAGCAGGGTTGCTTACTGTTTGCTTCGGGTGTGTTGATACCTCCTGTTTTATAACGTTTTGTAATGTTTGACGCGATCATTTCTTGACCAGAGTTCCTTTTAATCTATTCTCTCATTTATTCATTGTGTTCCATTAAACTCATCATGAAAGAAAGTCTTCTAGAATGCGGAACAAGTGAGGACAAAAGCAATAAGCTCTTACTACTACTAATGTTGATCTACTCACCTTAATTACCACGGATATTACTTCTAGTCTATTTTGCTAACAGAATAACAGCTACTCTAAGGAAATCCACGCTCTTTCTCTTATATTGCTCGACTGCTGTTGGTATCTACTATTTCATACCAGCGACGTATATAACTGTAATGATTTCAGCAACATATAATGGATAACTGTTTAACACGAACTGCATTCCTTTTTTTAAATACCGAAAGTACCCTCCGCCACACACCATTAGGTGGCTTGCGGAGTATGATGTAGATGTAATACATTTGATCTTCATTTTTTCCTCGTAATCACAGAAGTAGCACACTCAATTTTGAAGGACAGTTTAGCTAACTACAGGCGCTATGTAGCGTTTGTTTCGTTATGATAATTTGTTATTGCTTGTCAATACAATTAAAGGTTAGTCTAGTGTATGGAATAACTCATCTCTAACTTTGGTCTGATTTACAGAAGACTGGCTGCAGTGGAAAAGTAAGGTACCATTAAAGACATTGCCTTTTTGAGATGTACCCTTTTGACTGTACGATTTCCATTCTTGTAATTTGTTTGATTTTTTTATTTGTCGTATGCTAACAAGAAGGATGTTTACTATTGTTGGACATGTGTAAAGAGTGATGGCTATGGTACGTCAGAAAGATGAGTAATAAATATATAAGCTATATTTCACACTGTAACTTCGCAGAACTTCCCTCTTTGCTGGAGCTAATGATTAAAGATTAATACAAAAAAGTGATTGTTTTACGATCTCTAATGAACGTCTTAGGGAATAAAACATAATTAAGTCTCACATTACGCTAACAGCTCCAAGGACGTTGCTCATTAATAAACATTTCTTCTTTCAGGCAGCTTGTAGGCAAAGAGCGGACGAACTTACTTACTACAGGAACAAAATGTGTAGAGCATACAATGCTTGCAAACGGATGGTTCCTATTAATATTTTCTCCAACTCGTATTTTGCTGGAATATGGACAGAATATTTGCAAAAAGCGAGCGGTTTTAGCTGTCTCAAAGGCAGATGCAGCTCGTGATAATTAGAAATATTTAATATGATCGAAAAGTGAATAGCAAATTCCGAACTAGTTCTTCGCTGAAAAGCGTTTCCTGCTTCTCTTGACCTCCTGTGTTCGCCGAGAGATGTAAAGCATACTCAATTCGAAACGAAATTTTTCACGTTTCACAGTCCCATAATTATATCACCTACGAATTACGGTTGTTTTTACGTAGTTCGTACATCAAAGATAAGTTTTTGTCTAGTCTGTCTGAAAAAGTTTTACGGCGACGTCAAACAGCAAAAACATATGACGAGGTATGGTTTTTACAATACTCGGATCATGGTTTTGTATTTAGAGTGAGTTAACTTCGAGGTAAATAGCGCTCATGGAGGAATCAGTCACTTCTTTTTTATTTTGTTTGACTATGCATTGTTCTTTTTTGGTGATTTTACTTGATTGGCAAGCAAACTAATTGATTGCAAGATGTACCGTACTTCTTCCAAAGAAATAAAGAACGAACGTCTCTCGTTTATCTGCGAAAGGAAAACCGTGGTGTTGAGAATGGGGGACTTTTACTCAACCTCAAGGATGGGTTCTCCTCTTGGATAGGGTGCTATGTAACGTGAGACACGTAGTGTGGAATATATACTAGTATGCTGACAATTCACCAATCTGAAGAGTCTACCTCACACGTCTTCATTTCACGAAATACCTTTAAGTATAAATTTAGAATTCTCCTTTTTTTCCCATCCAGGATCCCCCTAATAATACCGTTTTCTCCCTGAAAATTCTTTAAAAATTAATAAATAAAAAGGAAACCTAATTAAATGAGAAATTCAGATGTTTTGAGTTCTTTCTTTGCGCTCTTTTGCTTCTGGATTAGTTGCGATGATTTGTAAATTTATTACTGTAGTGTGCTTTATGCCCTTGCCATTGTCCTTGGAACTGCAGTTTTCTCTGTGGAATTTTGGCCTACTTCGAAAGGTAGCTCCAGCCTTTAATTTCGGAAAAACAGCCCTCGATGAAATATAAAATATCGGGACTTTGGCAGGCCAACGAATTTGGGGGATTTTGGGACTGACTTTAACCATATCAAACAATAATTCCTGAATTTAGACAATTTAACGATTTGAATGCTACAGAATTGCACTATTGAAACACTTTCTTATGCAGCAGTCAACTGGAGAACATGAACCAGTCAGAAATAAGTGAATAACAGTGATGTATGCGCTGAAAATATTTTCCTCGATACAGCTCTTACAAACAGACAGGTTAAACCATAAACATTATGAACAGCACGGTGGATAAAACAGCTGTTACTTTCCAGATGTTTCAAACTATTTGAAGAACACTCTGTTTATACTTTTGTGCCTAGCAAGAAAATATTTTAAGATCATTTTTGTAGTAATTTCAGTACATTTACCTTTGCTTGGCGCAAGGCACTCGAGACCGTCACTACACAAGCGCTCATAAGCCTCCTCCACCATCAGATTGATTAGAGGCAAATGTGGGTATCCCGCGTTGTCTCCGTGGTCACTAATGAATCTAGTGACTCAGTCAGCAGGCCACTCTTTATTTATGGATAAAACGTGTGTGCTCTTTGTCTCTACGCAGCCTATATGCGTAACATGATTTCGACAAGTTGTTGTGTCTCATACTTTTTCGAAACTTGTATATGAATCAAGAACCTAGTATCTGAAGAGCTTCTACACAAAAAAAAAGTTTAAAATTTCCTCAAAGCAAACCGGAGGCAGTTGGTGAAGGCCATCAATTTCAAGTTACATTTATCAATATGTAAATAAATTTTTCGTAAGTCTCTAATGAGATATCATGTAGATTCTACAATCTACGTAGAATGTTGAAACTGTAAAATCGTTCTACGGTATTTTGAGGCAAGAATATAAACTCTCTACACAGTAGCAGATTGTATAAACCATGCAAGTCGTCTTCATTGGAGAAGCTCTGCAATTTACCGAATTCTCCCATTAAGAGAACGCATATATTTGCTCTACTTAAAAATGATTCCATTCGGCTTATTTCGGAAGGAGACAGACATAACGTTACTATGAACCTTTACGCGGGCAAAGCATCGTAAGAAAGGAATGCTTTCTAGTCAAAGGTTCCCGACAGAGAAATATTGTTTTACTTGATGTAGTGAATGAGGTGGAAATATTAACAATTCTCAGCGCCTCCATTTGCAACCGTTTTCTCCTAAAAACATCCCTACTTCAGATCGCCCAGCTACCTAATTGCTATGAATGAGACGAACGGCATGTCACAACAGCTGAATTCGAAAACTACAAAAATCCTCCTATTTCCATTTGCTTGCATTCTTCCAATGTTGAAGCTAGCATCTCAATCATTACAACTTAATGTAATTATAAGATTAATTCTCAAACGGGAAATAAATTTGTGCTACCACCCACTTTATGAATATTGTCTAATTTTGATGAACAGAAATTCATTTTTTACGATAAATATACTTATTCTCACAGTCACTGTATAAAGTGTATACAGAATCTGATTAGACATTTTTAAATATCACTTCACTATGGAAACCAAGTCACCAATTTGTTGAACAAAGGCGACATTTTTCCCCTCAGGCTTCAATATTTATAAAGATATCTTCTTGGTCATGCGGTATACATAAGTACTTTCGGATTGGATGGACGTTTTCGAGTGTCTGTATATTCCAGAATCAGTACGGGCGTCAAAGATCATGAGTAACCGTTGTGCTCAGCTGCTACAGCATAGAGGATGAAACCGAGCTCCACTAGCAAAATTTTATCTGTTGTTCGGGAATATCTGAGTCACGATTAAATGCGAGATAGAAGGTACTTTTCATCGCACTTTGTATCAAAGTATGAGTATTGTCGTACAGGGAGTCTTGGTCTCCGTTGGTTCGTTATAAAGTAATAATGCAACTGACATTTATTCAGTTTCTTATTCCAGTTATCTATGCTCGCGTAAAAATACCTTCACAACAGTGAAGTATACAAATCACTAAAACGTACAGCACAAAACACACAGTAAGTCAACCTTCAGACAGATATAAAAGTACTGTGACGTGGTTGCTTTCGTTAAGGGAACAGCTCAGTATAGCGATCTTGCGATAGTCTTTCATTGCAATTAGTGAACGCTGCCACGAGTTGCACATCAGCTAACTCTTAATAAATAAACCTGTCCACACCACTTTGTAGCACTTTTAGCTTACAACCAACACTGCTAGAAAAATAAATCCAAGACAGAAGCGAGTAGTACACAATGCAAGCATGCGGGTGGAGAACAAGGTGATCACTACTGTCGAAATAAATCAGATAATGCTTACAGAATTATAAAAGAAAATAAGGCACTAACAGAGGTAGAGGAGCTTTGCTATTTGAGCAGCAAAATAACTGTCGGTGACTATAGCATTTCCCCAAAACAGAAATTTGTTAGCACTGAACATAAAGTTAAGTGCTAAGAAGTTTTCTGGAGCTATGGAGTGTGGCCATAAACTGAAGTGAAACGTGTAAGATGAACATTTCAGACAATAAGACAATTTAAGCTTTGAAAATGTGGTGCTGCAAAATAATACTGAAGATTAGGTCGGTAGATCGGATATCTAAGAGGGAGGCATTGAATCGAACTGGAGAGAAAAGGAATTTGAGGAAAAACTTGAGTATAACAAGGGGTCTGTCGGTATGGCACGTCACGAGGCATCAAGAAATCGTCAGTCTGGTAATGGAAGAAAGTTAAAGAGGTCAAAATTGCAGAGTGAGACCAAAGCTTAAATACAGTACCCAAGTTCAAATGGATGTAGGTTGCAGTAGCTATGCAGAGTCTAAGAGGCTTGCACAGGGCAGACTGGCGTGCAGAGCTGAGTCAAGCGTCTTCGGACTAAAGATAACAACAATAAAAACATAAAACAATGTGTACCCGGAAGCATAATTCGTGATTTGTGATATTCATATTAACTCAATAAGTCGAAAAAAGCTATAATTCGAAACTGGTTTTGTATACGACTTTACAACATTACAAAGATGAGGTCTTAACAAATATTACAGAGTCGAAAAATGTCTCCTTAATTCAGTTTAAATTTGCTTCAGGTATGAGGGGGCTGTTTCGTCGTACATTAATATGAACAATAGCAGTTCTATCACATGAACGTTAACTGTAGCAGCTCATCGTAGAGTGAGGCAAACATTCCTTTTCAGCAAGTGAAATATATCCGATTCCCGTCATTAAAAAGATATACACACTGCTCTTGTTAATATGAGATGAACATGTTCAAGCAGACAATACAATGGATTAATGCCTTGATAGGCTCCCCAGGTACCGAGAAAAAGAGATCGCAATCGAGACATTAAAGAAAGTTAAGGCCTGCTGATGACGGAACATAAGTGCCGAAACGTAAACGCGCACACTTCCATCTACATCTACATCTGCATCTACATTTACATATACACGCTGCAAGGCCTGTACATTGCATGGCTACACTTTCCCCTCCGCGTATCCACCAACTCCCATACATTAACCAACAAGTGACATGCACTGGCTTCAGTCAAAGAATCATCCTAGCGCAGCAAACACTTACAAAAACTTTGTGAATGTTTTGGAGGACGGAGAACTACAGGAAGCTGCGGACTGTGGGTATCCGTGTCAGTCAGCTGACAATGCCCGAGCTATGCACTCTCATTCAATTCACGGGCATAACCCACCATCTCTGTGAACTCTAGCTACAATAAGAACCTTGCGTAGTGCCGTCGACATCGCTAGATTTTAAATTAGGATACGCTGGACCAGCAGTTTTAGAATAAGTAGGTCAAGCAGTTTCAAAGTTGTGTTAAATTAGTACGCGAATCACGCTGTACAGGCTTTCTCGGGCGGTGTTTGCATTCTTGGTGATTTTTGTTATATGACAATTAAGCCACGGCACAAGGCATATTTCTGTGTCTACGTTCCGTCTCATAACGCACGGTCTTCGAGTTGCTGAGTTTTTTTTTTTTTAAGTTTGAAACTACTATCTGAATCTTTGAAGTTTCTGGTGATGTTTCCGGAATTAGGAGAAGAAAACTTAATCAAAGAAGTATGGCTTGGATCAGGGTCTAATGCACATTAAACAAAAATTATCTTGCAGATGCCTTGACTAATGTGGGCGATATGAGTCGTTAGGGGATTGGCTCACCGATTCTGATAACGATATCTGCGAAGAATGGAGGAGAGAAGACGGCAAAAGAAATATTGATTTAGAAGCCCGCAGAAAGAAGAAATGGAAATAGTTCGATCAGAGCATGGAGGCAATGAATGAAGTATGAACACTGAGCAGATGACGGACGACTGTAGCGGCAAATGGAGAATGTCGAAATGCATCCAACTGTGTAAATAAATAAAACTTTTCCTGAGCGTGAACGGCCTTTTCCGCAGGTTGCGGCACCAAATTATAATATGAAACTGTGATATTAACGCTGCCAACCGAGTGGTGAAGCGTAAAATATTCTGATTCTTCAAGGCAAATACACAGCGAAGGAAGAAAGATTAGTGACTGATATTCTGAAGAGATCATTAGAAACAGAGCACAACCTCGGAACGGAAGAGAATGAGAAGCAGTCCAGCACTCCTTTGAAATGATACAGAAAGACCGCTGAATATTTGACTTATGAAACCAACTCACACTGAAAGACTACCGTCCCTCGGTGAAAACAAAAGAGAATACATTAGAATTTCAGACTTTCTGTGGGAGCCTCGAAACGTATATAGAGGGAACAGCACACCTCTAAGTACTATAGATTATTTTCTACGTCTGTTTTCGTTTCTTAGTCAGTAATTTGATTATATTATTTTCTTAGTATATGTGATTCCACTCTGCTAATAAACAGAAAGCTCTTTGCTTGTCTGTTATACAGGTTTCGCTTATTTTGTTTATAAGCGATAGCGGAAGCATGTAGTAGATATTTTCTTTCTGAACACACATATTCAAAAATTTGATAATGGACTTTTAAACAGGCTTCAATGTTGCAGCTTTTAGTTGAGGTTCCCTGTTGCCAGGTTAAATACAAATTTTTGGTTTTTATGTTACTCGAAATTTGAATATTTCTTGTTTCCAATTACGTTTTTCTGAAAGGAGTGCACAGCGGCAGTCGACAAAGCTTAGGGCAGAAAATACCTGCTTACAACGCAAATGTTAATAGGACGAACTGGACAGTACATGACAACAAAATAAAGTTTCACCGTGGAACATATGCGAAGAGGGGACTGTCTAAAACCTTAGTGGAACCAATATACTTGACAACGTCGGTTGATATGTGCACTGAAATTTTGTGTTTAATCTAACATAGGAAGATACCACCAAAAATGTGACACTGAAAACTTTTGAAAGTAATGTCTAGCACAAATTTAGCTCTTTTAAGAAATCCCACGATGATGTTTCTTAAATAAAAGTAACGAAACGCGTAAAGAATACACTCAAAGAGCCTTATGTTTAGCTAGAGAGATGGAACCGGATACTAAAAAGATATTCATAATACTATAGATTCCTGGTTGCAGGCATGAAAGTTCTTTTTATTAAAGAGTCCTTTGAATCATTGTTGCACTGTCTTTGGAGGGTTTAGGATGTAGACACTGGAGATAAACCTCAAGTCCTAAGAAGTCGTGCGATGGGAAAAGATGCCGGAATGATAGACCACAGCAATACCATGCACAATGCAGCAACCATGGGGAGTTGTCTGGACCTTACAAACTTGAAGCCGACGTCTTCCATGTTAGTAGAGCCAAGCATTAGATTCTGGTGGAAATGTTTTGATAAAAAATAAAAAAAAGTGCCAAGTTGTATCATTTACAGGTTACCAGCCGTTCTGATTATAGTCTAAAGCACGGGTTCCCAGACGGTGGTACGTGTATCACCGGTGGTACGCAAGGACATTCAGGTGGTGGGCGTATAAGTAAATATTTTAAATGTCATTGCTCTCTCATTCACTGAATTTGTATCAGGACCGCTTTCATTTAATTACAAGTTATTTGCTACAAATAAGTACCACATGTGAACATGAAAAACTCTGTGGAAAAGTGCTTCCATGAAACCTTATTACTTGTGTGTGTCACATTATCCTACCATGCATAGGCACCACGCAAAAATCGTGTGAGTGTTGCCATTACTGAGGAAGATGGCGAAAATTATTCCCCCCGTACCGTTCCCAACCTCTGCGGTAGTCGTCGCTGAACCTTTCGCAAACCCCTCTCGTCCCTCCCCCCAACCCCTCCTCCACCACAGGGTTCATTAAAAAGTGATCAAGCTATAGTGGTATGCTTAATTTTCTAAAGATGTCAAGTGGCACGCAGCGAAAAATGGTCTGGGAACCGTGGTCCAAGGTGTAAATGAATCACATTCCATTTGCAAGTGGACTCGTTCAAGCAATGTTTTGTTTTACATACAAGAACTTTAGTTCAGGTGGTTACTTTTACTATAGTGCTTTTATATCTGTAACTTGACTTTATATTCCCTATCAGTACAACTCGAAGAGCACTCCGGTTGAACAGTGTGAGCTGAACGGTGTGAGAAGGAAATATTGCAAATCATCCAGACACAGCAAAATATGTACTCAGTATTTTCGGGAAGAGGACACAGACGGAACATCAGTTTTGAGTTTTGTTATTCCGTATTGAGGAAAAGGGTGAATTGCGGAAGCAACCTTCTCGCATGACACACACCGATGAGACAAAACATTATGACCACAGCCTATCTGGTGGTGTTTCGGGCACGTGATGCAGTAAGGAAAGAATGTAAGCAGAAGAGAGACGAATGAAAACTCATTATAGCGAAGATGCGGGCCGCAAATGTGGAAATCAACTGATATAAGCAGTTTTGAGAAAGGGCACTCTGTTGTGGCACTGCAGCCGAAAAGGACAATCTCTGAAACGGTGAAGCTGGTAGGCTGTTTGCGTACTACTGTCTTGAGTACCTATAGAAAGTGGCTGAGGGATGGTGGCCACAGGCCGTATGGTGTTGGACGACCGTGTCTCATCACAAAACGTCGAGGTCGAAGGAACCGCCCACTTTGTAATCAAGAATAGGCAGCGATCTGTGGCACATCTGACGACGCAGCACAACGCTACTGCAGGAACAAGTGTTTCAGTAAACACCGTTCAAAGGACGTGGGGCTCCACATCACACGATACCTATGTGTTTCTGTGTTGACCCAACGACACTGTCAGTTACGATTGCAGCGGACACAGCGTCACTGAGTTTTCAACGTGGAGCAATAGAAATATGGCGCCTGTCTAATGAATCGCATTTCTTGTTACACGCCGTCATCCAGGCGAATAGCTACTTGCAATGTGCCCCCCACCACAGATGTAGGCCGGTGATAGCAGAGGTACATTGTGTTGGGGTTCCATGGGACCTACGGTAGTACTCGAAGATACCGTGACAGCAGTGAAGTACGTTTAAACATTATTGCCGACCACCTCCACCATGGTTGAAGTCTTCTCGACGATGCCATCTTTCAGCAGGATAAATCTCGGAGACACACGGCCAGAATCGTGGTGCAGTGGTTTAAAGAGCATGGTAATGAACTCACATTGATGTCCTGGCTAGCAAATGAGCTTTGGAATACGTATCGGGAGCCAGCTGCGTGCCCACAAACCACCGTTCCGTAATTTGTGGGAATTTAGTGACCTGCAAGTAGACATGTGGTGTCACATACTTCCATAAATCTATTGAGGACTTGTAGAATCCAGGCGAAGCAGAATCGCTGCTGTACTGCTCTTGAAAAGTGGACCAACACATTACTAAACAGTTGGTCATAACGTTTATGCTCGTCGGTTTACTTCGCTTCTTGGTTATTCGAAAAATATAACAGGAGGAAAGTTACACTAACGAGGCCAAAAGCGTCGTATTGCTGGACCAAATGCGCCCTTAACCCCAGCAGTACCAAGGGGTGGGGTACTTTATGCTCACCAGTTGAAAATGTTGTAATCTAATCATGTACTTAATATTTTAAATTTTGAAACAAATATTTATTGTTTTTTATGGTGTGTAATGCCAGATTTCGCAATTTTTTTGAATTTTTCAGTTAAATGTAACCCAAAAATTTAAAAAAAATGTTCAAATCTGTGTGAAATCTTATGGGACTTAACTGCTAAGGTCATCAGTCCCTAAGCTTACACACTACTTAACCTAAATTATTCTAAGGACAAACACACACACCTATGCCCGAGGGAGGACTCGAACCTCCGCCGGGATCAGCCACACAGTCCATGACTGCAGCGCCTGAGACCGCTCGGCTAATCGCGCGCGGCAAAAATTTAAGACTTAGAGGTAAACGTGACTTTTCGCAACAAATATTATATTCTTATCTTCAAGCTGAGGTCGCTTCTCACACGTCGTATGTCTTTAAAAAGTGTATCGAGAATATAAATTAACGATAATTTACGAAATCTGTATTTTTTAATTTTTTTGTGGTGATAGTAAAGTTCCCGTCCTGTCTATGTACACATTACGGAAAGTTGGTAGGTACTGCTAAGGTTGCGCTAAAAGTTATAATTCAGCCCCTGCATCCTTCTTATACATCAGTACCCATTTGAAAAGGGAGTTGTCAATAAAAGTTAACAACAGTTAATGAATTTTTTCTTTTTAATTTTTTTTCGGGATGAGCATTAAATACCCCTCCCCACCCCCACCCCCACCCCCGCTCTTGGCAGTACGTGTTACAGAAAATACGTTGGTACTGCTTGGGTTAACACCAAAAAAGTCAGAAAATGCCTTCCTGACACTGTGTTATTCACGAAAGACCTGTAATATTTACTATTTGAAATAGCTGTTGCGTGGACACGACAGAAATTAAAAACAAGGAACAATTGTAAACAGTAGTCTGCTAACGTTTCGAGGATACTGACACAGCGGCACTGGCTACAAAGCAGTGTGCAGCCTATGTCTTTAGTGCCAGCGCCCTCATGCACGGCTACACTAAGTTACTCGAGTCTGAGAAAATTATTTTCTTTGTGTTCTGCACGGTAGTACAGTGATGAATTCTCAAGTTACATTCTCTCGCTTGTGGACAGGATAGCAAAACACAAAGTGACAACCCTTTGTTTTCCCTAGGTCGCTAGCGTCAGACTGCCAGGCAGAAGAAACGGTAGAATGTCGCTGGCTGGAAGTTCTCGATTGACGCTCCGTAGCAGGCCAGATCTGTAGCCAGAGCGAGTGCATAAGCCGCACGGATGGCAGTAGGTGGACCGTTGAAAATTCCAGGCCTGCAGCAAACAGCTGTTGTCGCTTTCTTGCAGCGGCCGGCGCGGCGGCTGCAGTTCGGCGCAGCGTGCAGGCGGTGCGTCGCAGCCCGGCCGCCATTGGCGGAGGGACGGGCACAAAAACGCGCCGGAGCTGGTGGGAACGGAACCCGGGACCGCCGCCAACAAAGACGGCGCGGCGGCAGTGAGCGTGGGGGGCGCAGCTTCGCCTCTCTTCTCTTCGCTTCTCTTCCCCCCGCGCGGCTTGCGAGTTACGGCCAGGCGGAAGGAAGGCGGCGGCGCTCGCCAGGCCGTAACGTATTAGAGACGCTTTAAATTGTAAATAACGCCCAGCGGACGAGCAAAATGTCGTAAACGAGTTTCGCCGGGCGGTCAGCGAAGCGCGTGCCCGAGCTGGTGCTGGCGACACTCTAAGGATGGTCGGAGACCGAAGTTCAGCATTTTGACGGCAGGGTCATAAGGGCTTGACAGTGCACGCGGGCGGAAGGCAGTCGGCCATAACCATATTCCTTCAACGATTCCGGCATTCGCAACACTTTTAGGGAAATAGGTTGACCGGACGAAGATCTGAAGCCCGCTGTTTCGTCTTCCAAATACGAATCTGGCACCTAATAAGCGCACTGCCTTGTACGCTCGTTCTGTTGGCTCCTTGAGTTTACAAAATTCTCTTGCCGCTTCTCATAGAAGAAAATCGTGAACGTTGTGGAAATCACAGGGCAGAATAAAGTTCTTTATTTCCATCTATGATCGCAAACTTATTAGGTGCTTAGACTACCGGTTTCGGTCAGCACTAACCATCTTCAGATCGCAGCAAAACATGTATATAGCCAAAAACAATAAAATAGGACATAATGAAAAGAATTACTGACGCCGCGCGGGATTAACCGAGCGGTCTATGGCGCTGCAGTCATTGACTGTGCGGCTGGTCTCGGCGGAGGTTCGAGTCCTCCCTCGGACATAGGTGTGTGTGTTTGTCCTTAGTATAATTTAGGTTAAGTAGTGTGTAAGATTAGGGACTGATAACCTTAGCAGTTAAGTCCCATAAGATTTCACACACATTTGAACATTTTTTTTTTTTTTTTTTTTTGCGTTACAGACATACGTGTGAAAATTATGCGCTTTGAATCTGATGATACATACGTGTTTTAAAAATGGCTCTGAGCACTATGGGACTTAACATCTATGGTCATCAGTCCCCTAGAACTTAGAACGACTTAAACCTAACTAACCTAAGGACATCACACAACACACAGTCATCACGAGGCAGAGAAAATACCTAACCCCGCCGGGAATCGAACCCGGGAACCCGGGGGGGCGTGAAGCGAGAACGCTACCGCACGACCACGAGCTGCGGACATACCTGTTTTAAAAACATGTTCTAATACAATGGTGACAGTGGCATCGTCAAAAGGTAAACACAAAATCAGGCTTGCATCGTCGCAGTTACATAAAATATGGTATATACCAGACTCGACTTGTTAAAAGCGCTGGTGTTCGTAACAAACTGCTGTATAGTAGCCACAAAATGTATGTGTTGTAAGCCCGTTAGATGTCACTATTGTAGGCGTACACACATTCGTCAGGCACATGTTGCACGGTATGGAATAGAAAGGAGAATACAATCGGTAAAGTCTGTAGTGGGCTTACCAGGTGTGTAAGACATTACAGTGAAAAAATGCAATAAAGTAAAAACACGACCAGACTAGTACTGTTAAAAAGAAAATAGTTAAGTGACAATAATTCTAATGCGTTCTTGTGGCGAATTTTAGATAAAAATATAACGACGTACACAGAAACAAGCTTAAGGAGTTCACAGAATAATATAAAAATATAAAATAGGTAGGGAAAGATGGGATATGAATGAAAACAGATTTTAGTAAGTAATCAGTGCTCCCTGTTGGTGTGACCACCTGAATGCAACATAGGCGAGAAGTAGTCAGAGGACACACCGTTACAAGAAAAGAATGATAAAGTCTTGTACCTGTCAATTAACAAAATTATCTAGTTGATGAAATACATAATAAAAAATAGATCTCTTACAGGTTTCACTGAAGAATTTGTGTACGCCTACAGTAGCGTCATATAACGAGCTTAGGACACAAACATTTTGTGGATACTGTATAGCAGTTATTATGGACATTAGCGCTGTTAACAAGATATCTCTAGTATATGCAATATTTTATACACAGGGTGACAATTATTGAACTATATGAAATAAAATCGTCATAAGTTCTGAACGGTTTGCGTTAGGACGTTCCAACTGCACGGTTGGCCGCGGGGCATGACGGGAATTAGTGTGCGCTTGCACACACGTTTTGTTGTTGTCGATCATTTTCATTTGGATGGGTTCGTCAGTAACCAAAATTGGCGCATTTCGGAGGATGAGAATTCGCATTTCGCGATCGAGAAGTCTCTTCACCCTCAACGACTGAACGTGTGGTGTGCACAGTCCAGTCACGGAATAATCGGTGCGATATTCCGTGATGGCTCGGTGACTACCGAACGGTACCTGAAGGTTTCGGAAGATGATTTCATCCCCATTATCCAAAGCCGCCCTGATTACGATAACATGTGGTTCCTGCAAGACGGAGATCGACGCCATCGGAGCAGGAGCACTCTGGGGACCGCATTCTGGCTCTGGGGTACCCAGAGGCCACTGGAATGGGCCTCAATTGGCCGCCATATTATCCGGACCTGAACGCAAGCGAGTCCTTTTTGTAGGGCTACATTAAAGACAAAGAGTACAGCAATAACCCCAAAACCATTGCTGAGCTGAAAACACCCACGCAGGAGGGTCATGCAGAATTTCGCTATTTATCTGCGCCACATCATCGCCAATGATGGCCGTCATATCGAACATGTCATAACCTAAATACGAATATCTGTAGTGACGTTTACATGTTGAATAAAGTGTGTGCACGCTGTAGTTTCTAGCTAACTTACGTTCTTTTTTTTTCATATAGTTCAATAATTGTCACCTGTCTGTGCGACGATGCTAAGCTGATTTTGAATTTATCTTTTGACGATGCCGCTTTGTCTCCATTAAATTAGGACATGTTTTTTAAAAAAGATACGCCTCGTAACATTTAAAGTGCGTAATTCTCACACGTAAGTCAGTAATTATGGCCTAGTTTATTGTTTTAGACTGTAAACAATCGACTAGTTGTTGTGTTTCCCCGTGTTTTGCTGCGGATCTGAAGATGGTCATTGCTGACCGAAACCGGTAGTCTGAGCACCAACAAGTTTGCGTTCATAGACAGAAACAAGGAAATTCATTGAACACTTACTGGACTTCTGTTCTACTCGCCACCATGTCCCAGTTTGTGAATATACAGAGCGTTTCACAATTCCCTTTACATATTTCTACGGTTTGCAGGGGGAACTTTGTAGATAAAGTTCTGATAAAGAACCCATATCTGAAAATGTACCGCCTGGAAGTACAATTTGAAAGCGAATCACTTTCAAATCTCCCATTTCGCGGAACGCGAACGGCGGTGACAAAGGGTTACAGTTTTTGTGCTCTACGGGAACCCGTGGCAAGGGTAACGTTTCGAGCATTCGTCGCTGGGTTCTGTCATACGAGACGAAGAGCGTCCTCTTCAAAGTCCAGAGTGTGGAGCGTCCATGGAGCACCAGTCGCCCCTCCTAGCAGCGAACGTATCAGTTTCTCTGCGCCGTTGTTTTAATCACACGAATTACAACACTGACGGACGACAGTGCCCTCTTCTCAGTTTGTGTACGGATTTGAAACTAATGCGATTGTCAAATTTGTTTTATATCCTAACGGTACGTTTCCGGACATGAGATCCTGATCGAAACTTTATCTACTAAGCCCTTTCCACAATCCCTTGAAGCCTGTAATAAGAATTTGGAACAACAAACAAATAACCATATTCCGACATAAGCTGCCCATCAGAGAGCAGTTTTATTTATTAATTAATTCAGCAGTATCGGGCACACGTGCCCATCACTCACCCCTGCGTACAGAAGACAAAATATTTGTATTCCTAAAGTAAATTATGGCAACTACACCTATCATTTCATGGAATGTAGGAGGAGAGACAACGGTGGTAGTTTCTACGTTCAGTTATCTCGGTTCCCAGATTTCTGCTGGTGCTGACTGCAGCCACGAAATCAGGAGACGTTTGCAGCTTGGCAGAAATGCAATGTCGAACCTTGACGAGGTACTAAGGAGTAGAGATAAAACTTTAGCAACAAAGATCAATACTGTTAGGGATATGGTCTTTCCATTTGTGATTTATGGATGTGAGACCATTAGAAAGGCGGAAAGGCGAAGAATAGGCTCCTTTAAATTATGGTGCTGGAGGAAACTTCTTAGAGTTACATGGACTGCAGAAGTAACGAATAGGTCAGTATCAGAGCAACTTAAACCAGAGTGCTCCCTGGAAGGTTTGACACTAAACCAAAAGTTGACCACCTTTGGAAACATCATAGGAAGACTTGTTTTGCTGGAAAAAAAACTAACGCTGGTGAAGATCGAAGGCACTAGAAGAAGAGGACGTCAGAGGATGAGATGAATCGATGGCATCACAGAAGTAATGTGCTCCAACTTGGAAAGACTACGGGAGAAAGTGCAGGACAGAATGCTTTGGTTCATGGGGTCACGGAGAGTCGGGACCGACTAAACGAATAGAGAGAGAGAGAGAGAGAGAGAGAGAGAGAGAGAGAGAGAGAGAGATATATAGATAGAGAGAGAGAGAGAGAGAGAGAGAGAGTCTTGTATTACTATCAAAATATCTTAACAAGGGAATGCATTTCAGCACTAAACATTTATGAGAACACTGGTGGAATTTTCAGTCCCACTTACCAGACGGAACATTTTCACATTATTCTGAGAGAATGGACAGCCTTAGAAACCCAAAAGTTCACAGAAAATATTCTGAGATATCTTTGGTGTAGAAATATATTTCCGTTAACACAACAAATACGATTTACTAATGAACTGTATAATATTTGATATAAACAACCCAGTCATTATATTTAGATGTAGAGCATATCATCACTGACGATTACATAATATTCCAAATTATTATTCTTGATAAAACTATTGCATAATTAGGTGAGTGTTAGGTGCAAACGTCTTTGGCAAGTGCAAAGAAACCAGTACATGAGGCAAGTTAAATTATGTGAAAAAACCGTAGACACATTTAGACAAAGCAGTATGTACTAAAGATAATACACTACTGGCCATTAAAATTGCTACACCAAGAAGAAATGTAGATGATAAACGCGTATTCATTGGATAAATATATTATACTAGAACTGACATGTGATTACATTTTCACGCAATTTGGGTGCATAGATCATGAGAAATCAGTACCCGGAACAACCACCTCTGGCCGTAACAACGGCCTTGATACGCCTGGGTATTGAGTCAAACAGAGCTTGGATGGCGTGTACAGGTACAGCTGCCCACGCAGCTTCAACACAATACCGCAGTTCATCAAGAGTAGTGACTGCCGTATTGTGACGAGCCAGTTGCTCGGCTACCATTGACCAGATGTTTTTAATTGGTGAGAGATCTGGAAAATATACTGGCCAGGGCAGCAGTCGAACATTTTCTGTATCCAGAAAGGCCAGTACAGGACCTGCAACATGCGGTCGTGCATTATCCTGCTGAAATGTAGGGTTTCGCAGCGATCGAATGAAGGGTAGAGCCGCGGATCGTAACACATCTGAAATGTAACGTCCACTGTTCAAAGTGCCGTCAATGCAAACAAGAGGTGACCGAGACGTGTAACCAATGCAACCCATACCATCACGCCAGATGATACGCCAGTACGGCGATGACGAATACACGCTTCCAATGTAAGTTCACCGCGATGTCGCCAAACACGGATGCGACCATCACGATGCTGTTAACAGAACCTGGATTCATCCGAAAAAATGACGTTTTGCGATTCGTGCACCGAGGTTCGTCGTTGAGTACACCATCGCAGGCGCTCCTGTCTGTGATGCAGCGTCAAGGGTAACCCCAGCCACGGTCTTCGAGCTGATAGTCCATGCTGCTGCAAACGTCGTCGAACTGTTCGTGCAGATGGTTGTTGTCTTGCAAACGTCCCCATCTGTTGACTCAGGGATCGAGACGTGGCTGCACGATCCGTTACAGCCATGCGGATAAGATGCCTGTCATCTCGACTGCAAGTGATACGAGTCCATTGATATCCAGGACGGCGTTCCGTATTACCCTTCTGAACCCACCGATTCCATATTCTGCTAACAGTCATTGGATATCGACCAACGCGAGCAGCAATGTCGTGATACGATAAACCGCAATCGCGGTGATGGTACGCATTTCTCCTCCTTACACGTGGCATCGCAACAACGTTTCACCAGGCAACGGCGGTCAACTGCTGTTCGTGTATGAGAAATCGGTTGGAAACTTTCCTCATGTCAGCACGTTGTAGGTGTCGCCACCGGCGCCAACCTTGTGTGAATGCTCTGAAAAGCTAATCATTTGCATATCACAGCATCTTCTTCCTGTCGGTTAAATTTCGCTTCTGTAGCACATCATCTTCGTGGTGTAGCAATTTTAATGGCCAGTAGTATATATTTTGAAAGATATTTTGCCTTCTGTAATGCTGGACGCACCCCTATATGGCGAGAGGTGAGAACACATAATGCACCCGACAACACTGTCAAACGTGATCACTTTGTTGGTTCAGGTGTTATGCTAAGGGAAGGTATAGTGTTGCATAAGTGTACTGATCTCCAGATGTTTGAACATGATACACTCACTGGTCAACATTACTGTGACACTGTATTCCTTCCCCACGTGCGTCTCTTCAGGGCCGCATTCGGCCCTGACTTCATTTTCATGGGTGGCAATGCTCCACCGCATGGAACGGCGCAAATGGAGGAGCTCTAGGAACGAGAGGATATTCGACGAATAGGCAGGCCTGTCCGGTCCAACGACTTAAATCCTGTGGAGTACGTCTGGGATGCATCGGGGGGACGTGTTGCACCAGGTTCACATGCACCAACGGCCATCTGGCAGTTGTCAACAACACTGGCGTAGGAATGGAACGCCCTACCAGCAAGAACGCCTTACCAACCTTGGGTCCAGCATGGAAGCACGTCGAAGAGCACGCTCTGCCGTTTGTGGTGATCACACACACTATCAAGAACCATGTTCCACTGCTTTTGATGTCCAGGGGACGATCAGGAGTCGCGGTAACTTCCTTGTAACTACGAGGGGCGTTTGAAAAGTCCGTGCAGAAATAAATACTGCCGGCCGGTGTGGCCAAGCGGTTCTAGGCGCTTCAGTCTGGAACCGCGCGACCGCTACGGTCGCAGGTTCGAATCCTACCTCGGGCATGGATGTGTGTGATGTCCTCAGGTTAGTTAGGTTTAAGTAGTTCTAAGTTCTAGGGGAGTGATGACCTCAGATGTTAAGTCCCATAGTGCTCAGAGCCAATTGAACCAAATAAATACTACTTACGTGTTTGGGGTAGACCTTTTTTTATTTTTCGACATAGTCTCCTTTTCGACTTATACACTTCGTCCAACGCTGTTCTAATTTGTTGATCCTTTCCGAATCATAGGAATTGTCCAAGTCTGCAAAATAGCTATTAGTTACTGCAATCATCTCCTCGTTTGAATAAAATCTTTGTACCGCCAGCCATTTCTTCAAATTGGGGAACAAATAGTAGTCCAAGGGAGCCAAGTCTGGAGAATGATGGGGATGTGAAACGAGTTGGAATCCTATTTCCATTAATTTTGTGACCACAACTGCTGAGGTGTGTGTTGGTGCATTGTCGTGATGGAAAAGGTCCTTTTTGCGGTCTAATCGCCGGCGTTTTTCTTGCAGTTCGGTTTTCAAACGGTCCAATAACGATGAATAATATGCACCTGTAATATTTTTACCATTTTCCAGTTAGTCGATGAGGATTACCCCTTGTGAATCCTAAAAGACAGGCGCCACAAACTTTCCGGTCGAAGGAATGGTCCTCACCTTTTTTGGTGCAGATTCTCCCTTGGTAACCCATTGTTTGGACTATTCTTTGGTCTCAGGAGTATAGTAATGTATCCATGTTTCATCCACAGTGTCGAAACGACGCTTAAAGTCCTGCAGATTCTTGCTGAACAGTTGCAAACCATCCTTGCAACACTTCACACGATTCCGTTTCTGGTCAAGCGTGAGCAATCGCAGAACCCGTCTTGCTGATAGCTTTCTCATGTCCAAACGTTTCTGCAAAATATTATGTACCCGTTCATTCGAGATGCCCATAGCAGTAGCAATCTCACGCACCTTAACTCTTCTGTCATCCATCACCATATCATGGATTTTATCAATGATTTCTAGAGTCGTAACCTCCACAGGGCGTCCA
The DNA here is from genome assembly GCF_023864345.2 of Schistocerca serialis cubense. Classification (NCBI taxonomy): domain Eukaryota; kingdom Metazoa; phylum Arthropoda; class Insecta; order Orthoptera; family Acrididae; genus Schistocerca; species Schistocerca serialis. Next base: position 392,771,736 of record NC_064641.1, on the reverse strand, counting down.
GAGCGTTCTGCATCACTAGTGCCCATGTGGCCACTCCGAAAATTTTGAAACCACTTATAAACCGTTCTAATCGAAAGTGCAGAGTCACCGTAATGTTTATCAAGCTTCTCCTTAGCCTCCTGAGGCGTTTTGCATTTCGTAAAGTAATGTTTAATAACCACACGAAATTCTTTATCGTTCATTTTTTGACAGTCACTCGACTTCCTTGATTCAAACGAATGCCAAACACAAAGAAATAGACCAATATGGCTCAATCTTGGTGTGCGTTCTTTCCAAAGATGCTACTAACTAAACATGACGTCGATACGCGCCGGTGGTGCCGTCTCTCGGACGCTGCACGGACTTTTTCAAACGACCCTCGTATTATCTTCGCACAACAGTATCATTTCTGTTCGTCTCACTGCGTATTTCTTTCAGTTACCTTCTGTACTACATTGCGGCCGTTTTTTCCATGGATGGTCCAAATTTCATTCTGCTACGTTACTTGGTAGTGACACATTATGAGAAAGTTTCTTTTGGTCTAAGGTTTTGCACGGCAATGTATATTTGCAGACTGCAGATAACAACACGTACAAGAAGTTCAGCAAATCATTTCAACTTTCGCTTGAGTATCCAGCATTCAGTCTGCAGTCTTCTCTACAGCCACACTTTTTTCCTCGATCATCTTTCATCTAGGCTCTTGCGAATTCCCCTCATTTAATTCAGATGTGATGTGTAAGAGAAATTTCTTACGGTATGGCTGTCCATTTGGCTCCTACTAGAAGGTAAATTCTTTTATCACCCTTGTCTTACCCGAGAAAACTATACGGTCTCCAAATAAAGAAACGCCGAACGGGTGTTAAACTTCGTTCTCCTGCTTCTAATTCATTACCGCGCGAGCAGCCCATCAGTGTGCACGTGTGGTAGGTAACACCTGTGCTAGAACCGGTATTGAAACGTTTAGCAGCATTGCTGTTTTCTAGTACTCGTTTGTTCGTCTAAAGTTTCCATTTGTTTATTGCCAACTCCAGCAAGTGGACGGGTTACATTATGCTGCGTACCTGCGTTGTGTGCTAGTTCAAGACAAAGTTAATTTTGTGTTACTTTTCCTTCTTCCTTAATCTATCCGTCTAATGGCAGGTTTCAACTGGAGGCTATTCGTCGTGTCCTGTTCTGAGCATCCTCCTTCATCTGTCTGTATGTTCGTCCTCTTCTGATGTCATCCGTCATTCCTGTTATCTTCGTAGGTCCTCCTCTCATTCCTTCCAGTTTTCCCTCTAATTCTTTGGTGGTGGTGGTGTTTAGTGTTTAACGTCCCGTCGACAACGAGGTCATTAGAGACGGAGCGCAAGCTCGGGTTATGGAAGGATTGGGAAGGAAATTGGCCGTGCCCTTTCAAAGGAACCATCCCGGCATTTGCCTGAAACGATTTAGGGAAATCACGGAAAACCTAAATCAGGATGGCTGGAGACGGGATTGAACCGTCGTCCTCCCGAATGCGAGTCCAGTGTGCTAACCACTGCGCCACCTCGCTCGGTCCTCTAATTCTTTGTTGCAGGCAATTCCTGCGCAATATATGTCCCATCCAAGATATTTTCCTCTTTCTGGTCACGTTTTTTTAATGTTTTTTACGGAAGCGGTACACCGTGATACGTTTTTGAACATGTTTTGGGGAGAGAAAGTGGATTACAGGATAAAAAATGCAGGGTACTATTTACCAAGGACGTACTGTTGTCCATATCTTCGTACGACCTTAGTTACACGGAAGACTATCATGCTGGTTAATGTGCTCCTGGTAGCTAAATAATATCTGTATGATATATATTTTTTCTAGGCAAAAAGTCCCCCCATGAACCATGGACCTTGCCGTTGGTGGGGAGGCTTGCGTGCCTCGGCGATACAGATAGCCGTACCGTAGGTGCAACCACAACGGAGGGGTATCTGTTGAGAGGCCAGACAAACGTGTGGTTCCTGAAGAGGGGCAGCAGCCTTTTCAGTAGTTGCAAGGGCAACAGTCTGGATGATTGACTGATCTGGCCTTGTAACAATAACCAAAACGGCCTTGCCGTGCTGGTACTGCGAACGGCTGAAAGCAAGGGGAAACTACAGCCGTAATTTTTCCCGAGGGCATGCAGCTTTACTGTATGATTACATGATGATGGCGTCCTCTTGGGTAAAATATTCCGGAGGTAAAATAGTCCCCCATTCGGATCTCCGGGCGGGGACTACTCAAGAGGATGTCGTTATCAGGAGAAAGAAAACTGGCGTTCTACGGATCGGAGCGTGGAATGTCAGATCCCTTAATCGGGCAGGTAGGTTAGAAAATTTAAAAAGGGAAATGGATAGGTTGAAGTTAGATATAGTGGGAATTAGTGAAGTTCGGTGGCAGGAGGAACAAGACTTCTGGTCAGGTGACTACAGGGTTATAAACACAAAATCAAATAGGGGTAATGCAGGAGTAGGTTTAATAATGAATAGGAAAATAGGAATGCGGGTAAGCTACTAGAAACAGCATAGTGAACGCATTATTGTGGCCAAGATAGATACGAAGCCCACGCCTACTACAGTAGTACAAGTTTATATGCCAACTAGCTCTGCAGATGACGAAGAAATTGAAGAAATGTATGATGAAATAAAAGAAATTATTCAGATTGTGAAGGGAGACGAAAATTTAATAGTCATGGGTGACTGGAATTCGAGTGTAGGAAAAGGGAGAGAAGGAAACATAGTAGGTGAATATGGATTGGGGGACAGAAATGAAAGAGGAAGCCGCCTGGTAGAATTTTGCACAGAGCACAACATAATCATAACTAACACTTGGTTTAAGAATCATGAAAGAAGGTTGTATACATGGAAGAACCCTGGAGATACTAAAAGGTATCAGATAGATTATATAATGGTAAGACAGAGATTTAGGAACCAGGTTTTAAATTGTAAGACATTTCCAGGGGCAGATGTGGACTCTGGCCACAATCTATTGGTTATGACCTGTAGATTAAAACTGAAGAAACTGCAAAAAGGTGGGAATTTAAGGAGATGGGACCTGGATAAACTAAAAGAACCAGAGGTTGTACAGAGATTCAGGGAGAGCATAAGGGAGCAATTGACAGGAATGGGGGAAATAAATACAGTAGAAGAAGAATGGGTAGCTTTGAGGGATGAAGTAGTGAAGGCAGCAGAGGATCAAGTAGGTAAAAAGACGAGGGCTAGTAGAAATCCTTGGGTAACAGAAGAAATATTGAATTTAATTGATGAAAGGAGAAAATATAAAAATGCAGTAAGTGAAACAGGCAAAAAGGAATACAAACGTCTCAAAAATGAGATCGTCAGGAAGTGCAAAATGGCTAAGCAGGGATGGCTAGAGGACAAATGTAAGGATGTAGAGGCCTATCTCACTAGGGGTAAGATAGATACCGCCTACAGGAAAATTAAAGAGACCTTTGGAGATAAGAGAACGACTTGTATGAATATCAAGAGCTCAGATGGAAACCCAGTTCTAAGCAAAGAAGGGAAAGCAGAAAGGTGGAAGGAGTATATAGAGGGTCTATACAAGGGCGATGTACTTGAGGACAATATTATGGAAATGGAAGAGGATGTAGATGAAGATGAAATGGGAGATATGATACTGCGTGAAGAGTTTGACAGAGCACTGAAAGACCTGAGTCGAAACAAGGCCCCCGGAGTAGACAATATTCCATTGGAACTACTGACGGCCGTGGGAGAGCCAGTCCTGACAAAACTCTACCATCTGGTGAGCAAGATGTATGAAACAGGCGAAATACCCTCAGACTTCAAGAAGAATATAATAATTTCAATCCCAAAGAAAGCAGGTGTTGACAGATGTGAAAATTACCGAACTATCAGCTTAATAAGTCACAGCTGCAAAATACTAACACGAATTCTTTACAGACGAATGGAAAAACCAGTAGAAGCCAACCTCGGGGAAGATCAGTTTGGATTCCGTAGAAACACTGGAACACGTGAGGCAATACTGACCTTACGACTTATCTTAGAAGAAAGATTAAGGAAAGGCAAACCTACGTTTCTAGCATTTGTAGACTTAGAGAAAGCTTTTGACAATGTTGACTGGAATACTCTCTTTCAAATTCTAAAGGTGGCAGGGGTAAAATACAGGGAGCGAAAAGCTATTTACAATTTGTACAGAAACCAGATGGCAGTTATAAGAGTCGAGGGACATGAAAGGGAAGCAGTGGTTGGGAAGGGAGTAAGACAGGGTTGTAGCCTCTCCCCGATGTTGTTCAATCTGTATATTGAGCAAGCAGTAAAGGAAACAAAAGAAAAATTCGGAGTAGGTATTAAAATTCATGGAGAAGAAATAAAAACTTTGAGGTTCGCCGATGACATTGTAATTCTGTCCGAGACAGCAAAGGACTTGGAAGAGCAGTTGAATGGAATGGACAGTGTCTTGAAAGGAGGATATAAGATGAACATCAACAAAAGCAAAACAAGGATAATGGAATGTAGTCTAATTAAGTCGGGTGATGCTGAGGGAATTAGATTAGGAAATGAGGCACTTAAAGTAGTAAAGGAGTTTTGCTATTTGGGGAGCAAAATAACTGATGATGGTCGAAGTAGAGAAGATATAAAATGTAGGCTGGCAATGGCAAGGAAAGCGTTTCTGAAGAAGAGAAATTTGTTAGCATCCAGTATTGATTTAAGTGTCAGGAAGTCATTTCTGAAAGTATTCGTATGGAGTGTAGCCATGTATGGAAGTGAAACATGGACGATAAATAGTTTGGACAAGAAGAGAATAGAAGCTTTCGAAATGTGGTGCTACAGAAGAATGCTGAAGATTAGATGGGTAGATCACATAACTAATGAGGAAGTATTGAATAGGATTGGGGAGAAGAGAAGTTTGTGGCACAACTTGACCAGAAGAAGGGATCGGTTGGTAGGACATGTTCTGAGGCATCAAGGGATCACCAATTTAGTATTGGAGGGCAGCGTGGAGGGTAAAAATCGTAGAGGGAGACCAAGAGATGAATACACTAAGCAGATTCAGAAGGATGTAGGTTGCAGTAGGTACTGGGAGATGAAAAAGCTTGCACAGGATAGAGTAGCATGGAGAGCTGCATCAAACCAGTCTCAGGACTGAAGACCACAACAACAACAGGCAAAAAGTTATTTGAGGTGATCAAGGTAAGTGGGACACGCCATATCAAGTTCAATGCGACACACTTCTCGTACACTTGCTGTGATTTGCGAAAGACAACTTCAGGCCAAGGTATCGTCATGTGCAACGGAATATTGGTGAAGACATCTCATGAAATTATTTTGCCTCTACATAACTGCGCTTGTAACTTATTTATTAACTAAGTAACCTAGTCATCAAGCCACAGTTTACTCCAGAATGTAATCGTTTACTAGGTAACGTATTTTTAGTGATGGTAAGCAGAAGCTTAGGGACGAAAGTTTGTGTTAATATATTTCAAGGGTGTGTTACAGCTTATCGCCACTATTGTTTATCATATACGTCGAAGAAGTAACGAAGCAAGTGTTCAAATAAGTTCCGATCCGCTGAAAAACTGCAAAGTGAACAGATACAAGTGCTATATCCATCCACAAAATAGAAGTCCTGTTGGCTGGAAGCAAAGGAGATATAGAAAAAACAGTAAATTATGATGGACTGACTGTTGATAACAGAAACAGATTAAGAACGAACAAAGAATAGGCACAAAAATGAAGCGCTGTAGATAAGAAACAGAGACTTGTTAAATATCACAATCGTGTACAACGCACTGGAAGAAATGGATTTTATGTACTACGAAGGAATCAAAACTGCACGAAATGACTGGTGTAATGGAGAGATGAAGAGAATACTGCCTTAGGGGAACGAAGGCTTCAACGAACCCTTACACACAAGGCTTCGACATTAAAAATATGTACAAGTGAAATCTGGACAGCGCAAAAGTCACGGAATTAGAAGTTGGACAAAAGTTATAGTCGGCTGATGAAAGAAGAAATGAAGAGATACTGCAAAGTATAAACGAGGAAATACGTCTATGGAAAACCATTACCATATGATTGGACAGGTTCACCAGACATGTGATAAGCAATCCACGAAGGTTTAGCTTCATATGAGACGAAACAGCAGGGGAACATTGGAACTTCAGGCAAAGATGGGCAAATGTGAGGAGTAGGTATGCAGGAACCGAGAGATTGGCAGTGGTTTAACTTTGAAAGGAATAAGAACGGCATCAAACTAATCGAACGACTTAATGAATCGACTGAAAAAAAAAAGCGCTCGCAGCTCAAACCTAATCAAGCTGCTAAAAATACGAACAGAAGCGCCACTAGAACAGTTTTGATGCTATGGGGAAGTTATCTCTGCAGGCACTAAATATTCTGAATTCAACTGACGAGGTATCACTCATGAGTGTAACGTTTTCAACAGAAGACGCTAAAGTGCATCCAGTGACGCTTGAAAATCACTAAAGACGGAAGAAATAGTTGGACACTGAGATCCTTACCAATTAAGATATCACGTGGAGACGAGTTTGCTTTTGGCAGAATCACTTATTTTGCCATACGGGTTGGTTGCCAGAGAGACAGCCATAATTACGCAAGTAGGATAACATGACGTTTGACGAGTTACGTAGTGCGTGCACGCAAGCACTCGCTGAAATTTTGTGGAGGGCAGTAGTGGTCTCATATTCTCCACTCTTACAGAATATTATACGCAGAAATAACTTTACTCCCAGTAGACCCATCGGCGGCTAATAGCAGATGTGGGAATATTAAGAAACGCTGCAGTTAATAATCCTTTAACATTTGTTGTTAACGTCTTATTAACCTAAGAGGAAGTGTAAGAGAAATGAAGACCCAGGGCTTATATTCGTGTACTGTGTAACGAAACCGACAAGTTAAAGTGTTGTCACACTACAGTGCACGATTACAACAAGTATGTCAGAAACATATTGAATAATATTTTAGCACTCAACTTCACAAATTCGTCTCGGGGGAACAAAGTGTGGAGGACAAATGGGAAAAATCAAGAATTATTGTACAATATGTTTTAGTCATTTATGTCCCAAGTAAGGTTGTGACGGATTGGAAAGACCCGACAAGATTCAATAATCGTACTAGGAAGTTTCTGCTAAAGCGAAGACAGCTTCAATTTAAATGTGAACATTTTAGGTTAAGCTTTAGCGGAACTGTTATTGATAGTGAATGAAACAACTAGTTTACTCTGACCAGTCACTAATTTATTTTTAACCAAGATGAATTTCGAAGATTTAAACCTCCATAATCAGGTGGATTTAATGTGTTAGTAGGGCATATGTGTGTGTTGTGTTACGATTTTTGGGTAACTTTTGGTAGTCTCCAGTGGTCACGGGTTCTTTTTTCAGTCGTAACGCATCCCATGTAAACTGTAATATTTTGTAAACAATATATGTCTTACTAACATATGTAAATCCACCTGATGATCGAGGTTTAAACTTTCTAAACGCGTCGTGGATATAAATAAACAGGGACTGGCAACAGTAAACTTGTTGCCTCTTTCGAAGACAGCTTCATCGTGGATTTAAGTGAAGTCCAAACGTGGCCGACAAACAAAAGCTGAACGAAGACAAAATGAACGTAAGGAGAGCAAGGCGAGAACCGTTCAGTATGTCAGAAATTAAGCTTTAGCAGACCGATATGACTAACAAAAGCGTCTTCAGGCCACGAGTGGCCTACCGGGACCATCCGACCGCCGTTTCATCCTCAGAGGAGGATGCGGATAGGAAGGCGGGGGGTCACCACACCGCTCTCCTAGTCGTTATGATGGTATTCTTGACCGAAGCCGCTACTATTCGGTCGAGTAGCTCCTCAATTGGCATCACGAGGCTGAGTGCACCCCGAAAAGTGGCGACAGCGCATGGCGGCTGGATGGTCACCCATCGAAGTGCCGGCCACGCCCAACAGCGCTTAACTTTGGTGAGATCTGAGTAATAGGCGTGCGAAATTTTAGTATATTCCAAATTCAGTGCCAGTCGTTGTGGCCGAGCGGTTCTAGGCGCTTCAGTCTGGAACCGCGCGACCGCTACGAGGGCAGGTTCGAATCCTGCCTCAGGCATGGATGTGTGTGATGTCCTTAGGTTAGTTAGGTTTAAGTAGTTCTAAGTTGTAGGGGATCACCTCAGATGTTAAGTCCCATAGTGCTCAGAGCCATTTGAATGGTTCAAATGGCTCTGAGCGCTATGTGACTTAACATCTGTGGTCATCAGTCCCCTAGAACTTAGAACTACTTAAACCTAACTAACCTAAGGACATCACACACATCCATGCCCGAGGCAGGATTCGAACCTGCGACCGTAGCAGTCGTGCGGTTCCGGACTGAGCGCCTGAACCGCGAGACCCAGAGCCATTTGAACTTCGAACCAAATTCAGTAAAAGCATCAAAATCAGTCGTTCAGTCACCATACTGAGCGAAAAGCAGGTCTTTCGAACACGTTTCACTGCAAAAAGTCGTAATACGATTTCTTCCTTTAGTCAAACCACGAACGCAACAGGTTTTCATTTAAGTGATGCTGGAACTAAAGACCAAGCAAAGTGGTGCAGAGGTAAGGCACGACAAGTGTTCAGACCCCTGTCCGACCATGCAGATCTAGATGTTCCGCGATTTTCTTAAACCACATACGGTACGGGCGAATAGACATGCAACTGTTGAGCAACTGACCGACCAGGTGAACCATGGGCTACCAACGACGGTTCAGCGAACGCTGCTGAGTATGGGCCTCTGCAGCATGCGCCTGGTTCACGCACTCTCATGCTGACTGCTTCTCATCGGCGACGAAGATCGGAATTTGCACGCCAGTAGGCCTACTGCATCTGGCAGTTCACTGTGCGCTGGCAGCTGGCCTCTTCAGATGAATAACGTTTTATACTCCATCGGACTGAAAGCAAACACCCTGTAAGAATTGTCAGAACGGTCCAGGTCGGAGGAGGGAGAATAATGATCTAGGGAATGTTTTCGTGGCATCCCACGGGTGGTCTCATCAGTCTGGAAGGCACAGTGGATCAACATAAGTATTCATTTATGCTTATGGATCATGTCCACCCCTACATGCAGTGTGCCTTTCCTCGGCACGATGGCGTCTGGCAACAGGGCAATACAATGTGTCACACATCTCGCAGTGTACGTGTGTGGTTTGAAGAGCGACGGGATGAGTTTACCTTACTCCTCTGGCTACCAGAGTACCTGGATGATGGAGCTACGGAGGGTACCAAGCCATTGCAAAAGACTTAGTGAGCCTCTGGCCCCGGCTTATGCGTTGGTTTAAAGCAGGGCCGGCCAGAAATTCTGCATGCGTGCGGTGCTCCTGCACATGTGCAACTTCCGGGTCACAGCGTGCACGCCGCAGCCGTCAGCGTTCGTGTAGTGTATGTTTCTACGCACAGATGTCGCTTTATCCACTTGCTGGGATACTCTGTACCGGCGCATTCTAGTGCTCTTTCCACAGCTTGGAAGCCAACCATGGGAAGGTATTTCGCGTATTAAACATTTAAAATACTGTCACAGTCTACTCATTGAGACGTCTACTTTTATGTTAACAGTTTGACCCAGTAAGACAAGTAATACAGTTAACAACTGTGGGTTTGGCAGCTTGACTGACGGCACGTAAATACGCGTAATGTTTTTGATCTAGTATTTAAGAAAGAGAGCATTTAGCAACTTCCAACGAACCTTAGTTATGATTTCAAATAATATTAAACTAATGCAAGGTTTCCCGTAACTAATTCTCGGTGCCCTCAGTTACACCCTCAAACTAAGAGTTCAAGAAGTATCAGTTACTTTGACTACAGTTGATGTGTCTCATCCAGTTTCTTAAGGACATTTCATTTTGCTTGCCGTTCTTCACTGTTGAGTATACTACACTCGCCTTTGTGATATGTATTGCAGTGTCTTTCAATTGAAAACTTACGCTGGCCGCCTATTATTCGGCGACACAGCAAACACTGTGAGTTTACGCCAATGACTACAAAGAAGAATTGCAGTTCCCAGTCCTATTTAAACAACTGAGAACATATATCTCCCGTCCTTTGCTTTTTCACAGTACCTGCCATTTCTCATTACTTCTCTGTTAAGGTTACGGTAACCAGGGGTAAACGAGACTGGTATGTTGCGCTCTTGCTTGTACCACATAAACAGGGAAGTGGAGCCGCCGCCGTTCATTTAGGACACATGTCTAATAACATACGGCGCTGTCGCTCGCTGTCGCACATGTGCAGCACTTCCACACGTCTGCACACTGTGCGGCGTTTGGCCGGCCCTGGTTTAAAGCTTGACTGTTACTCTGCGTTTGGTTTCCCGCGGTTATTGCGGTTATGCCGTGGTTCTTCCTCTTGCTACGTACAGCAGCAATGGTGTGTATCGATATTCGCACCTTGCACTATCTTTGGTCTGGTGCTTATAGATTCCGGCTAGGTGTTCGGCAGTCGGTCGGTTGGTGTGGATCAGCCAGGAAATCTCCGCGCGGCGCAGTGGGCCGGGCCCGCTGGCGGTCTCTACGCAGTGTCGTAGTGTGTGGGAGCTGTTCCGATTGCTACAGGGTTCGTGGCTCACCGACCCAGGACATAAAAGTTGAGTGGTGATTTAATTACCGAAGCCAGTCTGTTCACATTGTGCCGTTGGTTTTCATGGATGGCTGTTGGGGTTATTCCCTTGAGCAACAGCGAGCGTTCGAGTTGGCGAAAGTTTGGCCAGCATCCAGTGGAGTTTAACTGTATTTTGGTTATTTGAAGTCCAGGTGCACCAGAGGAATTTTCTGCCTGGTGCCCGTTAGCGTTCCAGTTACCTGCCCTGGCCGCTGACGTAAAATTCAGGCAGTGTCCTTTCCTCACCATGTTGTCGCTGTCCAACACGTGTGTGTAGTTTCGACAGCTTATGCATACTTGGTTGTGGGCGGCTACGCCTTTTACGTTTTGGCATTGGAGTTCCTTGTGTACTGGTCGGGTGGAAATCGAGTCGTCTTGTCGATGGGTGCGTTGACTGTCTCTTGGTTGGGTTGCCGGTGGATCGGATATAGTTGGACCGACCACCTATCTCCCCAAAGCGAACGTTAATATTTCAAGTGCCGACCGACCCCCGGAAATTTCTGAGCGCCGCTGGCTATACTGCCTTTTCTTATTGGTGTTCGATTGTGTATTGTAATGGCTCATAGCCGATGGTTTGAATTTGTATGCTTTTAATTGGGTTTTAAATATTGGGCCTTCAGCCGTTTTAAAACTGAAAGTTCCTTACTTGTCAAGTCTTGCATTGTTGGGGCCTTCAGACTCATTTAAAATATTTTTCTGGATAAAGCTTTGGACCTTCTGCCTTTTGAAAATACACTTCATTTGTGTTTTTCAATCATGGGCTTTCAGTCGTCTTCAAATTAAAATTCCTACTTGTTAAGTCTTAGATTGTTTGAGCCTTCAGCCTCATTTAAAATATTTTTGGATAAAGCTTTGGGCCTTCTGCCTTTTGAAAATTTATTGTAGTTGTGTTTTAAATCATGGGCCTTCAGCTGTTTTAAAAATTAAAGAGGTTGAGCACTTGAGCCATAAGATTGTGTGACATAATCAGTTGATAGTTAAGGTCGGAAATTTGCGCTGTAATGTTTGCGCAACTAAATAAAGTTATATGTGTTCGAGTGTAACTGACAGCCGCTCTTTTTTTGGCCCCTTTCCACAATTCCACCTACCTGTTCAGTCCTGTGGATTTAACCAGGCGTTTCACTTAGGTCACTCCCGTTTCCAAGTATTGTCGTCGGACATACGTCCTTCATTGTAGGCCTATATCTCTGACCTCAGTCTCCTGTAAAATTATGGAACGAATTTATCTTCACGAGTTACCTGTAAGGTTAAAAAACTTCGACAGTCAAGATGGAAGTGAAAAGATATCTGGAAATCTGGCTATAAGAAATACGGAGAAAACTAGATAAGTAGACAAAGTAACGAAAGATACAGTGTTTGAAATAGTGAAGGAATAGAGAACTCCTCTGAACTCTGTAAAATGAAGAGGAAAGTAAACTCGGTTGCACAAATTCTGGGGAAAACTGTTCGCAGCAAACTGTCAAAGAAGGAAAAAAGAAATAAATGATGCAGAAGTGGACATGCTGACAGACCTGAGAGAAGGAATATCTCATCAAGAACTAAAGCAAGGAACTTTACATCGTGGAGGATAAAGTCCAACGGAAGCCTGTGTTCTGAGAGATTTATGTTTGATGATTATTCTCTTGTCATTGGCAGAGACGGTGAAACATTTGTAGCTTGCAGGAGACAAACACTTCAGAGCTGGCGCGACATTTGACTCTAACCGTACGCGGTATCTATTTTAGACGTTATGTCGCTGCGCATTACTCTGGTCTTTGTGACAACGGCTGGACTGTGCGCTCAGTTTCGCAGTGAATTCAGCGACGCCGAAAGACTGCCACCTGCAATGCAATCGCACTGCGGCAACGGCTCGCATTGTGCAGATACGTAAGGAATGGACAGTGGCTCGGAATTGTGTGTAACTAGACGCACTACCTAGTCTGCCATTGGCTTCCCGATACCGAGGTCGAGTTCCTCTAGTGATACTGTCCTATCTTCACTTCTGCTTCGAACGTCTTCCTCACTGAGGTTCTTAAGGCATTAACTTACTTTCAACTAGCTGATTCTATTTACCACCATTATCTGGAGGAGTCAGACATGGCATATGCTAGCGATCACTGTAGCCTTTTCTGTAACCGCGTTTATTAGACGTGTAAAACATACCATGTATATTATGAGACACAAGATGGTTACTAACAGCATATAAACAAGGAAACATGACGTAGAAACACATTTTGGGGACTGATGATCTCAGATGTTAAGTCCCATAGTGCTCAGAGCCATTTGAACCAAAAACACACTTTCACTGGCTTGCACTTCAATGTAATACTTATGACCTCGCTTTTCCAATATTTATTCGTAACGCAGAAGCAAGGAACTTTTGTTGGGTGGTGCTGAATTAAAGTGACCGTAATTCTGAAAGCTTATGTAGAAATGGAAAACTGTTTACATTTGGCCGCCTTCTAATTTGAACTATAATCCTAATATTTAATACTGTTCTATATAGACTCCTGTTGCAGTAAGAGTCGTATCCCACTCACAACAACATCAGCAGGCTTCTACGTGAATTTTACGCCTGAACATACTCATTAGTACAAATAAATATCGTAAATGTAGATAGATTGAAATGATTATGAGGTGAAAACAAAAAACATTTACAGAACCCGAAATGTTAGACATAAATGGTTCTAGGATTCACTGACGTTGCATAAAATAAATTAAGAGACATTTGAGAAAATGAGAGGTAATGGTGATAATATCAAAAATGCAAATGAGAAAACTACTACTTGCAGCGAAAGGAGCACATTCAGCTGGCTTGTGTGGCCGAGCGGTTCTAGGCGCTACAGTCTGGAGCCGCGCGACCACTACGGTCGAAGGTTCGAATCCTGCCTCGGGCCTGGATGTGTGTGATGCCCTTAGTTTAGTTAGGTTTCAGTAGTTCTAAGTTCTAGGGGACTGATGACCACAGAAGTTAAGTCCCATAGTGCTCAGAGCAATTTGAACCATTTGAGCACATTCAGGGTGACAATTATTGAACTATATAAACTAAAATCGTCATAACTTTTGAAAGGTTTGCGCTAGGACGTTCAAACTGCACGGTTGGTCGTGGAACATGGTGGGAATTAGTATGTGCGTGTCCATGCGCCTTGTTGTCGGCTATCTGCACGTGAAAACGTCATGGTACAGCGTGTAGCGCATGTGAAGGCCTACTATGCGAGCAATAACAGCCCAACTGCGCCTCAAAGGAAGTTTGCGATCGAGTTCAAGCTTAAGACAACCGGTCCAAGTGTGCTAACAATAAAGAATTTGATTTACAAGTTTGAGAGTACGGGTCGTGTTCGTGATGACAGTCTAGGCAATGTCGGTCGTCTAAAAAGAGCGAAAACACTGAGAAGATACGCGCTGTGCTTCAAACCAGTTCCAGGATAGCGATGAGACGAGCTGAACGACAGGTGGAAATCAACCGTGAGACACTGCGACATATTGTTGTTGAAGACTTGCATCTCCTACAATACAAAATACAAACCCATCAGCCATTAAGCCCTAGGGCCATGGAGCAGTTGTGTTTCACCAACACTATTGTCCACAGAAATAAAGAACAGGACGTTGTTGTGAATATGGTTTGGTTTAGCGACGAAACCCACTTTCATTTGGATAGGTTCGTCAAGAAGCGAAACTGACGCATTTGAGAGACTGAGAATCCGCATTTCGCGATCCAGAAGTCTCTTCACCCTAACCGACTGACCGTGTGGTGTGCAATTTCCAGTCATGGAATAAACGGAGCGATATTCCTTGATGTCACCGTGACTACCGAACGGTACGTGAAGGTTTTGGAAGACGATTTCATCCCCATTATCGAAAATGAACCTGGTTTCGACAAGATGTGGTTCATGCAAGACGGAGCTCGAAGCAGGTGAGTGATGTCCTGGAGGAGCACTCTGGGGACCGCATTCTGGCTCTGGGGTATCCAGAGGCCACAGGCGTGGGCCTCTATTGGCCGCCATATTCTCCGGATCTAAACACATGCGACTCCTTTTTGTAGGCCTACATTAAAGACAAAGTGTACAGCAATAACCCCAAAACCATTGCTGAGCTCAAAACAGCTATTGAGGAGGTTATCGTCAGCATCGATGTTCCGACACTTCAGGGGGTCATGCAGAATATCGCTATTCGTCTGCGCCACGTCATCGCCATTGATGGCACTCATGTCGAACATGTCATAACCTAAATCCGAATATCTGCAGGAAGTTTACATATTGAATAAAATGCGTGCACGCTGTACCTTCCAACTAACTTCCGTTTTTTTCATATTGTTCAATAATTGCCACCCTGTAGATGGAAAGATAACATCAAATGCCTTTGAAAACGAGGAAACTTGTTTAGTAGCGTGAGAAATGGAAAGAAAAAGACATACACGACTTCAACAAAGCACTGCAAGATTTGAGCCCTTCTAAGGGTGCAGGTGTCGACAAAAGATCTTACTATTTATTAAATCGACGATAGATTCAGGAGTTACAAGCCGTCCAAAATGTATGAAACACGACACGCACCGCTGGATCTCTAGGAATATTCCTTTCTTACGCTACTGAAGAAAAGTGCTACTAAATAAATGTAAGGAATATTGCACCATCAGTTTGTCGTTAGAGGGCTCAAGGAGCGATAATGGAACAATCACTTGACAACTATTTGAAGGTTAAAACCATTTTCTCGTCTGGTATCGGAGCATGGCCATTCTCCAGTGCTTCAATAATAAAGTATTCGCTTAGACGACGCACCCACTGAAAGAAGACGGAGTGTAAACAGAAATCTCCATCTCATTGGTTTCATCGCTCATTTATGATAATGGCCACACACTGGAATCAACAAGCTTATCCTGCTTTTAGTTTACTGATAAATCAGCTAAATTTTTTCTGTTGTACTATTTTAAAATCTTCCGTGTGATTTTTTCATCTTTATCAAAAATTTTAGCATCGACCGTTAACATGATTGTCGTGCGCGCGCGCGCGTGTGTGTGTGTGTGTGTGTGTGTGTGTGTGAGAGAGAGAGAGAGAGAGAGAGAGAGAGAGAGAGAGAGTGAGTGAGTGACTGTACGTGTGTGTGTGTGTGTGTGTGTGTGTGTGTGTGTGTGTGTGTGTGTTTGTGTGTGTGTAGGGCACATAGTGTTCGGGGCATTGTTATATATCTCAGCGATTTTTTGTTTTTGTTTTTATTACTTTCAGTTACGCCTGTTTCATTTTAATACGAGTACTAAATATCTGGTCGTCGTGTTCCAAAAACAACGTTTCCTCTTTATCGTCGAAATCAATGTACAGGGGAACGATGAACTAAACAAATATTCACTCCAAAAATTTTAAACAGCTGAATACGGCAAAATCGTTTTAATTCAAAAGGTCTCCTACGGCTGTGAATCAGTCCATAAAGAAATTCATGGATTTTATGACAATTTGTTCAATTTGAGTATAGGTAAATGTACCTGGGAAGCAGTTTTTAAGTGACAGTAATGAATGGATCAGTTTAAAAGACGACAGTTCTGTCTTAATTAATACGGTTTGTATGTTTTGTGTTTACGACTCTAAGGTATCGTGTGGCACTGTCTTCAGTGATCATAGGTTCCTTTTTCTGTCCCGTCACACCACATGTGTCATACGCATTTCGTCAAAATTGCATGTATCACTCCATGTAATGATGTATGTTATGTAACAATATAGAAAAATAAGTTTGCGACCACTGGAGACAGTGCCACAGGTTACCCCAAAGTCGTAAACACACCATACATACATAAATTTACATAAAACCACTTAATGATGAAATTTTAAACTTCTGAAACGCGTAGAATGAATAAAATATATAGCAACAGGTAGCAGCAAATAGTTTTTTCAATCGACATGAGTAACAGTCACGGTAAAGCACAACCTAAATGTTTGCATTTAAAGCGTAGGATAAGATCAAGCACAGTGATTAAATCGTAGCATAAAATCCATCAGAGTAAGAATTTTAAGACACTGAGGTGAACAGTGATGAGGGACAAAGTTGAACGAGTAATTTACCATATTTAACAAACAATGATTCTACTAACGCAACTATAAAGGCTAAATATCAAAGTCATGTTAAAATAGCGTAACACGTCGTCCTGACTTAATGCTAGTGTTGTTCATCCAGGCCGTATACTCAAAGAGGCAATGATCCAGATCAAGAAAAAAATCAGGAGAGTATTAGGAGTGGGACAATTTAAAAGTTCCTTGGTTAACATTGCTCACCGCCTGCAGGTAAGTTACGTCGACAAGGGTACGGCAACAAGATGGAAAATAGGCCTAATATTTCCTGGCACAGAGTTGTACGTGATACCGATGTAACTATGGTTTCCTTGCTTGTTGCGGAATACTATAAGAAAGTTTTCAACTATACATGCCTCCATAAAGTGATTTGTATTAGGAAGGTTTACTGCCAACAGTAATTCTAATAAAGTTAGTACATCATGTTGACTGAATCTTCCGTCTGTTAGTATAGGTTGCTTCTACTTACTCCCACATCTAAAGAATGTAGCCACTGCAAAATAAATATTTTCTATCTGCTGCGTTCCAGTGATCCAGTCAGCGCAGGAATAGAAGCGTATTTTGCCAGTATTTCAGGAAAAATCTTCCCGAAAGAAAAAGGGTATTTCTTTTCTCAGACTCTGTAGGATCACATGCGCCAAAGACATTCGATAACGGATGGGATTAAAGCATAGTTTTCAAAATGTCGAACAACAATAAAAATAGAAAACACTTTAAATAATAATAATGCGTTATCATCCTTATTATAAGCAAATAAAGAAAACATTTTCGGCGAAGTCGCTGAAATACTACATCTGGAAAAAGACAGATTTTCAACTTATATTTGAAAATCTTGAGTTTACTCTAGAATTGTTTCAGTTTTACTGGAAGCGCTCTGAAAACATAACCTGCGGAATACTGTATACATTTGTCTACAATAGTCAAAGAAGTGTTTCCAACGTGCAAATGGTTTCTTCCGTTTAGTGTCCACTGAGAGAATATAGCAGCTCCTTTTGAATGACGTTACAGTATTGATTAGAAATTAGTACGCACATGGATGGCACAAACAGAAACCGTACATATTGTTTGTATAATTTAAGTTAGTTTCCAGTCTTTCAAAACGGTACTTGTGTAACTACAAACAAAGAAAAAATTAATCATTAATTACGTTCACTTATGAATCGTACATATATGGTAAGAAAACTGATGTCAGAAGAACTGTTCCTGTGGCACCCAAATTTTACAGGTCCCCTAACAGAATCAAATTTGTTTCCTATTTGTATTCTTCTTCCTGTTTACTAGATACTAAAGTAACTATTGTTAATCTTTTCCAATAATCCCATGATGCTCCATTTTACGCTCCACACAATATAATCATTCAAAGAGGATACTAATTTCATCTTTTCGTTTCACCTTCAAAGTACCTTACGCTCCTTATCTACAGCCAAAGTACGAGTCTGGCATAGAGCAGTGTTGCTTCTCCCGTACACACGGTTTCCCCACAATACGTAAATACGCAGATAATACGGAAGCTTCTCCTGTATCTGTCTTTATTATTTTATTTTCCCTTTTAATAAAGTGCTTTTACTTACAAGTATTTTAAACCGTCTGGGAACTAACCAGACCATAAAGAGACGCTGTACAGACGCCTTAATACACAGCTAACGTAGGGTTCACTGATTTTCTTTAGACTACTTCATACATCGTCGCATCAGTTAGAACTTTTAGTCAGCCGTTGCTTCGTAACTGATCCCCATTACTCCTTGTTTTCTGTAATTTCTGGGTAAACGTTCACGAAAAGTAATGGCTTGAAGTAATATTACGAAATACAAGCGTACTTTTGACGTGAAAAACAACATACGAGGGCAGTTCAATAAGTAATGCAACACATTTTTTTCTGAAACAAGGGTTGTTTTATTCAGCATTGAAATACACCAGGTTATTCCCCAATCTTTTAGCTACACAACACTATTTTTCAACGTAATCTACATTCAATGCTACAGCCTTACGCCACCTTGAAATGAGGGCCTGTATGCCTGCACGGTACCATTCCACTGGTCGATGTCGGAGCCAACGTCGTACTGCATCAATAACTTCTTCATCATCCGCGTAGTGCCTCCCACGGATTGCGTCCTTCATTGGGCCAAACATATGGAAATCCGACGGTGCGAGATCGGGGCTGTAGGGTGCATGAGGAAGAACAGTCCACTGAAGTTTTGTGAGCTCCTCTCGGGTGCGAAGACTTGTGTGAGGTCTTGCGTTGTCATGAAGAAGGAGAAGTTCGTTCAGATTTTTGTGCCTACGAACACGCTGAAGTCGTTTCTTCAATTTCTGAAGAGTAGCACAATACACTTCAGAGTTGATCGTTTGACCATGGGGAAGGACATCGAACAGAATAACCCCTTCAGCGTCCCAGAAGACTGTAACCATGACTTTACAGGCTGAGGGTATGGCTTTAAACTTTTTCTTGGTAGGGGAGTGGGTGTGGCGCCACTCCATTGATTGCCGTTTTGTTTCAGGTTCGAAGTGATGAACCCATGTTTCATCGCCTGTAACAGTCTTTGACAAGAAATTGTCACCCTCAGCCACATGACGAGCAAGCAATTCCGCACAGATGGTTCTCCTTTGCTCTTTATGGTGTTCGGTTAGACAACGAGGGACCCAGCGGGAACAAACCTTTGAATATCCCAACTGGTGAACAATTGTGACAGCACTACCAACAGAGATGTCAAGTTGAGCACTGAATTGTTTGATGGTGATCCGTCGATCATCTCGAACGAGTGTGTTCGCACGCTCCGCCATTGCAGGAGTCACAGCTGTGCACGGCCGGCCCGCACGCGGGAGATCAGACAGTCTTGCTTGACCTTGCGGCGATGATGACACACGCTTTGCCCAACGACTCACCGTGCTTTTGTCCACTGCTAGATCACCGTAGACATTCTGCAAGCGCCTATGAATATCTGAGATGCCCTGGTTTTCCGCCAAAAGAAACTCGATCACTGCCCGTTGTTTGCAACGCACATCCGTTACAGACGCCATTTTAACAGCTCCGTACAGCGCTGCCACCTGTCGG
Source organism: Schistocerca serialis cubense (assembly GCF_023864345.2). Taxonomy (NCBI): domain Eukaryota; kingdom Metazoa; phylum Arthropoda; class Insecta; order Orthoptera; family Acrididae; genus Schistocerca; species Schistocerca serialis. The sequence goes on along the minus strand of NC_064641.1, from coordinate 392,752,071 downwards.
AAGTCAATGAAACTATACGAGACGAAGCGGGAATGTTTGAAAATATTCCACAAGAAATTTCCGGTTTTTTCAACCAAAATTGGCCGAGAAAAAAATGTGTTGCATTACTTATTGAACTGCCCTCGTATTTGCCTTCAAGACCGAGAGCTTTCCATCTTGTCCTCGTTGACAGGCAGCATAATACATTATTGCATTAAGGGTAAAAAAAGAAGGAAAAATGCCATTAAGAGCACAGTAAGTGAGGAGGACCATGAAGTACATGTAGAAACGGGGAAACACGCGGAAATGAATGACGGGAGTCTGTTTGCTGTATCTAATTGTAGCATTAAGCATGGAAAACATAACAATGGTTACTCTGGTATGTAGGATACAAGGGAGCATTTGAAATTTAGTGCTGGCAGAAGTTATTTCCCGCCTACTGAAAATCGAATTAACAGTGCTTGAAACGAATAAGTGTGGCAGTCTATCAGTTTAATATCTCAGTGACGTATTAAACTAATTAAAGATCTAAGGAACCATGCGAAAAGTCTTTAGTGTGATGAACGTACATTTTAGTTATGAAGTTCCTCGCCTAGTATCGCAAGTTACTAGTGCCGGCTGTTTCACAGGAGCAACCAACCTGACGATGTAGCGGTTCGCTAAATTAAAAAACCTCATGGTGTGATATCGGAAAATAAACGCTACCTCTCACTTGCGTTTGACAGTTGATCCAAAATCTGCGTTGCTACACCTGACAGAGGTAGAAATCACAACGCGTTTGGTACGGGCATTAGCAGTCGCTTCTGTACTTTCCCAGTAAGCGCCTGCATGCAGAATTCCAAAATACAAAACTGTAGTGAAGGTGGCTGACAGACTCTGGAACAAACGGATGTTGATAAGGATAGGGCTCCTTCAACAACACGTAAAATTCGTCATGGACATTTGCCCATATTCCTCCTGCCTGCAGCAGATAATAAATCTTAAAATTGTTAAATACGGGATGTAAATTCATTATTCTGTATTATGTCCAGTACGCAAGTAATTAGTAATGAAATTCCGTCGGTATCTGACGTAATTTCCCACACTGTATCGTACGAATCACACAGAAGTGTAATAATCTATAGCAAAGGTTATACAAATTTCTACGGCGAGAAGCATAGACATGGCTAATATGATCTTTTACTACATATTATTTACACACGGTGTATAGCTGATGTAACAAACTTATTTAAGACTATCGCATATGTACAGGGAAAACCGGAACACCACCGACAACATTTCGAAGGTTGAAACTTCCTGGCAGATTAAAACTGTGTTCCGGACCGAGACTCGAACTCGGGAGCTTTGCCTTTCGCGGGCAAGTGCTCTACCATCTTTTTTTTGGGGGGGGGGGGGATGGATCAGGTAGTGGGGTGGCGGAGGCAAGGTGGGCAGGGGTCGCAACGCGAGGAATGACCACGATGTCTCCTCCATCCATCCTGGGGATGTGGTACAAAGGATGCAATGGGTGTATTATTGTGAATGTTTTTTTGTTATTTTATTTATTTATTTTTAATTTTTGTTATTTTTTTAACAGCAAGTAACTGAAACTAGTACGTACACTCGTTGCGTCGAGTTGGGGATGCACATAACTAAAAACATGCTTATAGTTGCAGCAAAAGGCATAAAGAAAGAGAGCTAAGTGTGGGGCTAAGGAAGCCATGAAACAAAACCTAAGGGTGGAATCCATACCACCATTAACCGGTGCTCATCTTGCACCGGATGGGAATCAAAAACTGCGAAGAATTTTTCGCACCGGGGCAAAAAGAGGAAATGGGGCAATGTACTGCTATAGAGTGCGAGGGGTCACAACGAACCTCTCCATCTGCTGTATCATCCAGGTATGACTTCTCGTAATGACCAAGGTAGATCCCACGTTGTACTGTGTCGTGTTCTATCATCGTCTTGTAATTTTAGCTTCTCTTACCCGTGATGTTCCAGCTACGTGGAGGGTCGTGGAACGCACTCCACAAATAATTGGAAAAATATTGGCGATACTTTGGGTTACGGACGATCTTGCAATGCCGTTCCTGCCGTCTTGAAACAAATAATGCACTGCATGTCCACGAAGCCACGTCACGGCATTAGTTTCCGTGCGTGTGTAATACGTCTCATCCGGGAATAAGACAGTCTTGGGGTCGATATCATTCGGCGTCACTCGAGGGAAGTATGCTGACATTTGCTTCACTAAGTGCCACACTGCCGTAGACTCGCCACAGCTAAGATGGTGTTCATCGTTATCTTGAACGCCACAGCTCGTGCACGTGCGTGAGTCTACCGTATGGATCGCATGTAGCCTTGATCTGATCACCTGCTTACCGTTGACAGTGATACATCGCCATGACGTCAGTGTCCAGTGTTACGTGGTAAATTGTCCTCCACACTACAAACTATTAATTTTGGTTTGACAGATGGCTGTTCAAATGGTTCAAATGGCTCTGAGAACCAAGGGACATAACATATGAGGTCCCCTAGAACTACTTAAACCAAACTAACCTAAGGACATCACACACATCCGTGCCCGAGGCAGGATTCGAACCTGCGACGTAGCGGCCGCGCGGTTCCAGACTGAAGCGCCTAGAACCGCTCGGCCACACCGGCCGGCTCCATCTGAGCTACCCAAGCACGACTCACGCCCCGTCCTCACAGCTTCACTTCCGCCAGTAACTCGTCTCGGTCCGGCACACACTTTTAATCTGCCAGGAAGTTTCATATCATCGCACACTCCGCTGCAAAGTGAAAATCTCATCCTGGATTTCGAAGGTTGTTCGGGAATATTTTCTGAGCGCTCTGGTGTAAGGGACCCACGGTCTCCGGTGCCTAAATACAGAGTACCTGCATTTCGTTTGAGTTATTATCCCGATTTAGATTTGTATCTGTCTTGCACTGAACATATCTGCATCAATCTGTACAAGTGGTCGGATGTGAGCTGTGTGTCTTGTTCGTAATGAAACTTGTGCGGTTAACTCACGGTACGTGCTGTTGACAACAGGAATGCTTACTTTACTCTTCGCCCTGAATCTTGTGTTCAGTACTGCTCAGTTTTGTATTTGCAGGAGAGTTAGTTGTTCCTTAGCAGTGATTTATTAATGAAGAGATGGCAGAGATGCATATCGTATAAGGGATATTGAATGCAATGAAAGAACGTCTTAGCGACATAGCGACTTTAACTACATCACAGTAGTTTTGCGTCTGACTAAGGGTTCGTGTTGCACATTTTGGTGATTGGCTGTTACAAGTTTTTAAGATGTTTTCACAAAAACAAAGGTGATTGGGGTAATAAAATGAAAAAATCGTAACTACACTATCACACTGTACCGTGATAACACAGACCACGAGTCCCTTCCACGAAAATTTCAGAAAATACGGCTAAACAGCATCCGAAATTATGTCGGCAGAGTTTGGGCTCACACTGATCTTCCTTACTATGGGGTGTGGAGCTGTCTGAAGTAAGGGTAGTAAGCCGGTTTTGGAACCTCCTGGATGTAGCAAGTAAAGGATAAATTAGCCCTCCTATACGGAGTCGAGATCACAAGTTGTATCCAATAAGAAATATCGCACTTCAAATATTCGTCCTTTATGCCACTCCAGGACGCAAGCTGGCAAATCTCCGTCGCTTCGGAACTGTGGTACACTTTTACAATCATCGCTGGAGCAGAGGCTGAAGCAGAACTGGTCTGTAACCGCCGCTGAAACCACGGCTAGGTAAGCCCTCTGCATTCTGAGACGTTAGTGATTTCAGGACTGTGGAAGGCAGCGCAGTGCGACGCTTGCCAGCGCTCCAGTCCACACCAGACGGCGTCCAATGACGTCGCAGACATATCCACACCTGCTGCAGCGCTTTACATTCTTCTCGGATTTCAATGCATCACGTAAGTCAATGCTCCATTATGGGAAAAGTGACTACGTAATTCAAAAAAGAATGTATGTCTCAAATGGCTCTGAGCACTATGGGACTTAACATCTATGGTCATCAGTCCCCTAGAACTTAGAACTACTTAAACCTAACTAACCTAAGAATGTATGACGATATAATAGAAACTGTTTAGATAGTTAAGAGAGAAGGAAATTTAATTCTGTTGAGGGACTGTAATTCGATAATAAAAAAAGGAAGAGAAGGAAAAATAGTAGGAGAATATGAACTGGGGAGAAATTAATGAAAGAGGAAACCGTCTGGCACAATTTTGCACAGAGCATAATTTAATCGTCTCTAACACTTGGTTTAAGAATCCTTAAAGAATGTTTTACACATGCAGGAGACTGAGAGACTCTGGAAGGTTTGATTATATGATGATAAGACAGATTTCGGAACCACATTTTAAATTGTAAGACATATCCAGGGACAGATGTGGACTGTGACCACAATTTACTGGTAATTAACTGTAGATTGAAACTACAGAAGTTTCAAAAAATATAGGAAATTAAGGAGATGGGACCTGGATAAGTTGAAAGAACCAGAGGCTACTGACAGTTTCAAAGGCAGCAATAGGCAACGATTCACTGAAACAGGGAAAAGGAATGAAGTAGAAGAGGAACGGGTAGCTTTGAGAGATGAAATAGTGAAGTTAGCAGAGAATCAAACAGATAAAAAGACGGGATCTAGTACAAACCCTGATATATCAGAGGAGATACAGAATTTAATTGATGAAAGGAGGAAATATAAAAACGCAGGAAATTGAGCATGCGGAAGGAAATACAGACATCTAAAAAACGAAATTGACAGAAAGTGCAAAATGGCTAAGTGGGGATGGCTAAATTACAAATGCAACTCTAAAGAAGCATTTACGACTATGGGAAGAATATTCACCATCCACAGGAAAAATAGGCCTTTGAAGAAAACAGAAGCAGCTGTATGAATATTAAAAGGTCAGATGGAAAACCAGCGCTAAGCAAAGAAGGGAAAGGAAAAATGTGGAAGCAATATATACAGGAGCTATACAGGGGCAATGAAATTAAAGGCGATGTCATAGAAAGGGAAGTACATGATACTGAAATGGGAGCTATGATATTGCGAGAAGAGTGTGACAGAGGACTGAAAGCCCTAAGTCGAAACAAGGCCCCTAATGTAAACGACGTTCCCTCAGAATTACAGATATCGTTGCGAGAGCCGGCCATGACTCATCTATCCCATCTATCGAGCAACATGTATGAAACAAGGAAAATACCCTCAGCTTTCAACAAGAATGGAATAACTCCGATTCGCAAGAAAGCAGGTGCAGACTGGTGTGAATATCAGTTTAGTAAGTCATGGTTTCAAAAACGGAAATGAACTTTTTACAGAAGAATGGAAAAAACTGGCGGATGCCGACCTCGGTGAAGATCAATTTGGATTCCGGAGAAATGTAGGAACTGACTCCATGACTTCTCTTAGAAGATTGGTTAAGGTTAGGCAAACCTTCGTTTAAAGCAATTGTACACTTTGGACAGTGTAGAAACCTGCCTTCTTTCCTTCTTTTCTAAAACGAATCTATCGATGCTGGTCTCTCTGCGTTTTTCCGTCGGATAAGAGTTTTGATCGATTTTGTACGAATAACGGTTTTTGTTGGGAAGCTAGGTTTGTCAATGTACTTTTCAGTTATTACTATTCCTTTTTCGTTTTTGAAGTTAATGAGAACTTTCGATATATTTCCAAGCAAGAATGCGAGAACTCCAAAAAGCTAGTCATCCTAATTCTTTTTTGTCCAGTTCAAATAAAAATAAATAAAGTTATCTACTTTGCAAAGTAAAATTATTCCAATGTAATCAATCAATGAATAAGTAATAACTTTACTGTCAACATTCAGAATGACAGTAACACATCTATACCAGTATGAATACTTAAATATTCATCTTTGATATAACTACGTCTTTGGATTCGTACCCACGTCATTACTGCATCTTTGTAACTGAATTGGTTATCTGTTCTGGAAGAAACCATTTGTGATGTATTAGGTGCTAAGTTTATGTAACTGTTATACGAATACATTTACAAGATTGTGTGAACTATAATTCCGTATCAGAAAAAAGAACTGATTTGTTAATGTGGTTATGGAGTCATGTGGTTGAAACCAAGCTTAAAGTAAGATAACGAATTCTTGTTTCAGTCACAGAATTTCAACCCGGACCTGATTATCCATAATTTGTTTTGCACCACTGCAGCTTCTAGAGACTGTTGACAGAATCAAAATAAGTAGCACTTGTTTTTTTTCTACCACCTCTACGATAAAACTGGCATAAGTAATGAACAAAAGTGATTTTTCACTTTGTTTGCAATGTGCGACCTTTTACAATTTTGGAATTATTATAGCCGACATTGAAGTAGATGCTTAGATCTGTAATATACTATTTGGAATTCTGAAGTCAGTGGGAACAAAATACAGGGAGCAAAAGGATATATATGAACAAGCAGTAAGGGAAACCAAAGAAAAAAATGGAGAAGGAGTTAAAGTTCAGGGAAAAGAAATAAAAACTTCGAGGTTTGCGAGAATTGGATTGGGAAACGTGGTAGTAAAAGGAGCAGATGAGATTTGTTATTTTGGCAGCAAAATAACTGATTATGGCCGAAGTAGAGAGGATATTAAATGTAGACTGGAAATGGCAAGAAAGGCATTTCCGAAGAAGAGAAATTTTTAACATCTAACATAAATTTAAGTATTAGGAAGTCATTTTTAAAGGCAATTGTGTGAACTGTAGCGGGAACGCGAAAGTTAAACAGCTCAGACAAGAAAGACAAGAAGAGAACAGAAGTTTTTGAAGTGTGGTGCTATACAAGAACGCTGAAAATAGATGGGTAGACAGCGTAAGTAATGAGGAGGTAATGAACAGAATTGGGTAAAAAGAATTTGCAGCATAACTTGATTAAAAGAGGGATCGGCTGACTGGGCATACCCTGACACATCAAGGAACTGCTAGTATAGTGTTGGGGGGAAAAATTGTAGAGGGAGACCAAGAGGCGATACAGTAAGCAGGTTCAAAAGAATATAGGTTTCAGTGGTTATTCCGAGATGAAATGTCAACCAGAAACAGTGTCTTGTGCAACAGAGACTCCATTTATTCAGTTCCCCACATACATCTTTTTGCTGTAATGTGTTTCTTACGTATTCAGGACGTTCTAAATCTTTTAGTTAATCATAGTGCAACTGCTACAGGATGCTATGTGGAATGGAAAGGAAGGTAATGAGTTCCTATCGCGAGTGGTCTCTGGAGAAGGGACATGTGTCATCGCATCTTACGCGAGTACGAACAACGAAGTCTTCAGGGTCACCCCCACGCATCCACGCATAAAGTACAAGGTCATCTACCCAAATTCGAGAACGGTTATGCTCACATTTTTCTTTGACCAAAAGAGCTGACTTTTTATCGACTTCCAGGAGCATGGGACAACGGTGCATGTCCAGCGATATTCACAAGCCTTGACCACCTGTCTGAAAGCGGTAAAATCTAAAAGTCCTCGGCGCCTCCCCCGCGGAGTCATTCTGCTCCACGACAATGCAAGGCTCCGTACAGCAAAAGGAATCACGCAGTCTTGCAGACTTTAAATGGGAGGTGCTCAGTCACCCTATACACGGTCCGGGCCTTTCTGCCTGCGGCGTTGCCATTTTTGGTGAGCTAAAGAAAGCTCTGAGAGGCAAACGATTCACGTCGGGTGAGGATATCGAGTAGTAAATTCGGAACTGATTCGCAACGTAGCCCCAAGAATTTTACGGTTCGGCCATTAATGGCCTTGTGGCTCGGTGGTGCAAGTGACTGTCATGGTTTACGCTATGAAATACATGTAGGTCCAATAAAACCAAGATAGTGTCATTTGATGGCCTTTTTCTAACAAAAATAGAGAAGCCTTAATGCAACATGCAAGGAAAAGAGTTGCCTTGTTAAGTGCGACAAGTAAACGAATGTATACATGAGTACGACTAAATCGACTCATGAAGACTTCTACAGACTCACTGTGCACGAACGTCTTCTGAAATCCTGGTTGGAGACAATAACTTTCATGTGAAGGCAAAAGATGGCGTGTCCTCAGAGTGACGGATACTAGCGGCAGTCCCTCAGTGTTCGATGCACCGACCCCTGTTGTACACACTGTACACAGAGGATTTGACAACATGTTTACACGTTCAGCCCGCGCATTACGCGGACGACACAGCATTATAAGCGCACCATGAGCGTCCAGCTTATGCGATACATATTTCAATGCCCTGCGAGACCTCGTATGCAGCAAAATTGTGAGCCGTCAGTGCAACGAAGAGCCAAGCAAACGTTGTAGGGAGACGCCCACTCGCTGTGAAAATACGGTGTGTGTAGACATCCTGCCTGGAGTTGTACATTTAGAAAGCACAGCCACACATCTTTCGATAGATGACTCGAAGAACTGAGGGGCAAAGTGACGGGATGGCTGCGCCATCTGTACCTGCTAAACGCGCCAAAACTCCCTCATGACGTCAGAGTTATTTTATACAAGATGCAACTGTGCGCAGGTCTGGAGTATGCAGCTTTGTCTCGCTAGATGCGGCCGATACATGAGTCGATCAGTTACAGAGATGGCAGTCAATAACAAAAATCAGTAGTATTGGATCAGGAGCGTCTCTGAAGGAAGAAGCCACCCTAGCATAATCCTTCGTAGACTACCGGGGGACGAGGAGCAGCGCCAACATGTCCCAGCCCGGAAAGGCACGACAATACATCAAGGGTGAATTTAGTGTAGTCAGATGAGCTATAACGACTAATAACCAAGGAACAATGGACGTCAACGATTTTTCCATCTAGTTGCAAAATCCTTAAAGGTCGATGGTTTAACTAAATTTGGACAAGTATGCGGAAAGGTAAAGGCTGATTTTTAGTAGGACGAACAGCACTAACGTCTTAATGAAATGATAAATAAAATGGTAATGAAATCTAGAGAAATCATTGGAAAACAATAATCAGTAGTCGTGTCTGACCGGTATGCGAGTTCAACACTTCTGCCTGTCTATTTGTTGCTGAACTTCATACCATTGTACGGCGGGTAGGTACTACGCAGATAGTATTAGTATTCAGAAAACGTCAGTTACGTACCAAAATGTTCTCACGCTGACGAATTAGTAATCGAGGCGCAACATCACGATTCCCTCCTTGCCTTTCCTTATTGTTCGCATAAATCTGTACAGGTTACCGTGTCCCATGTGCGGAAACAGCGGCCTTCACTTTTGTTTTCCGCAGCTGAATTACTATCCAATACGAACGCACCGAGCGCTGGGCTTTCCATAGCTCTTTCGTAATCTTCCGAAGCAGTTTTTCCTTTTACTGAAGTGCAGCGTTGTTTTTATTTGTATTTAATGCGGAGAGCTAGGCTTCGCATTAAAACAGTAGTTCTCTAGAAGACACCTTCACTTTATCAGCTTGTATATGTAATGATCGTCTGCAGACTCTAATTCCCTTAACAAACTGTAAATGTTTACATGCCAGTCGTAAGGTGCCGTGCAGACTAACAACGTATACTAATGACCTCGTCAGAAATACGGTGCTCAATACATATGCGACGAACTAGTTGTGTAACTGAAACCAATCATCTGAGGCGAAACTTGATAATTAGCGTTATCTGCAGTCACGAACTCACAAGAAGAACTCACCACTCCCATATTACATTGTGACATTAGGTCCGCGATTGATCATTTCATCTTCTGTGGAATGTCGTCTATTCATTATAGATGTTTGTCTGTAAGATCAGAAATGTGATGGGAAGAACATATTACGTTTCGGCGGTGACCGCAGGAGCGGATATTCGTGAACTCGCAGGCCGTGAATTTTAACTTCTCTGTCAGTCATGTGCGGGATGCATTATGTCGTCTGGCGGCTACTACGCATAACGCTGATTTGATCTTATTGCCTTAGGGCGTCGCCATAGTATCAATACCCAAGTAGCTGGTCTGAAGCACAGAAGTTGTAAATATCTGGGTGATTTTCTCTGTACTTCCAATTTAAATCAAATTACTAATAAATTCTCCTAGGGAACTATAAAGGTTCAGATTTTGAAGGATATATGCAACATACTGGACATAATTAGTAGCGCTCAGGTGAATGCGTTTTCTAAACGATCTGCAGAGGTTATGTTGTTGATGTCATAGAGTGACAATCTTGCTCAATGCGCTGCTTGAAGTCATCTGGGGTTGTTTGCACACATTTAGTTTAAATGCAGCAGCTATATGGTACAACAAAAATCATTTTCTCTTTAAGAAACTATAAATTGGTGCTGTAGCTATCTGGAAAGCAACTATATAAAATATGAATACAATTTCGCAAAAAGACCAACAGATCTGTAAAACCTGTAATAGGAGCGCAACGAGAGTTCCGGCCAAAATCACTGATTTCAGCACTTCCTGGCGTCGGTGTTATTGGAATCGTTGATGTCAGCATTAGAGTTACTTGAATTCCCTCCCCCTCCCCCATTTACCGCAATTCTCCCCCTCCCCCCAACCTGTGGCCAACGGCGTCACGTAGGCGCATCGATATCATTGTGCTCTCAACCAATTGCGTTGGTGAAGTTGAGCGATGACTTTTCGGGCACTATGGTACAAGTCCAGACCCACACCCCTTGAGCAATTTTAATTTTTATTGTTCGATTGCCTGAGCGCCATTATTTGCTATCTGCACTTCGAGGATGAAAGGGCCCCACTGCCTTTGGGCAGTATGCTCTCCATTCTAATTCATTAGTATTTGCTATAACAAATTAATTTTTTATTAATACGCGAGTCATTCACAGTAGTGAGATACAGAGTTAAAACATTTGACCCCGCAGTGTGTGCGGCGTCGTAGCAGCTTCCGCAAAATGTTATCCGAGTGGCACCAAATACAGTAAGAGGATCTGTGCTCAAAAGCATCCATATGATCTGATGGTGTCGCGCCGACGTCGCAGTTGCGTTACGCCGGGGTCACATCTGTGTTGCGCCGGCATCCCACCCACGTCATGCTGACATCGGTCGGTATCGCGTTACGTCAATGTCATCGTGCACTGCTGAGGCCCGTAATGAATCTAGTGCTGAAAAGCAGCTGTATTATTTACAAATTATGTGCTGTTGGACTCCGTTCAAGGCCTGTGATGTGTAGTGGGAGGTTTCAGGTGATGTCGTGAGATGCAGCTAAGAGTGAAAAGGAAAGATACTTCGACATTGCACTGTGTGTGACGTCATAGCATATTCCACAAAATAGGGATAAATATTAACGTAAGCTACTTTGACGGTATGGTGTGAATTTTTTTAAAAAAATAGTAGTCCTCTAGGTGAATTGTGTGTGACAGAACCTAAAAAAATAGTTGTCAGTATTACGATAATTAACAGCTTTCGTATCTAATAGCAAATCATGGGGCCCTCTCTGTAACTTTTCCACAAAAAGAGTCTCTGTAACGACTGCAGCGAAAACGCTGTGAATTTACTTTAAATGTCAGAGTGTTGCGAGTATGCGATAGGAGGAGCGTAAGGCAGCGTACACAGCAACCAAGAAGAATATTCCAGAATGAGATTTTCACTCTGCAGCGGAGTGTGCGCTGATATGAAACCTCCTGGCAGATTAAAACTGTGTGCCCGACCGAAACTCGAACTCGGGACCTTTGCCTTTCGCGGGCAAGTGCTCTACCATCTGAGCTACCGAAGCACGACTCACGCCCGGTACTCACAGCTTTACTTCTGCCAGTACCTCGTCTCCTACCTTCCAAACTTTACAGAAGCTCTCCTGCGAAACTTGCAGAACTAGCACTCCTGAAAGAAAGGATATTGCGGAGACATGGCTTGGCCACAGCCTGGGGGACTTGCCCGCGAAAGGCAAAGGTCCCGAGTTCGAGTCTCGGTCGGGCACACAGTTTTAATCTGCCAGGAAGTTTCAAGAAGAATATTGTTCAACAAATAATGGCAATTCAACAGAACATCAAGAAGAAGCATCACCTAATTGTGGAGTTCTTGCGTCAGATTGCTTTGCCAAGAGGATGGATGCCATGGAATTACATATGAAGCTGTCATGCCATGAAGACGTTTCTTGACAGCTTGGGGTGATATTCTGCATCCTTATAGCGCTACCAAAATTCGTTACACCTGACTAATAGACAGAATTATCCCTTTTGTTAGTCGCTTACACCTTTCAGGCCCATCGACAAACTTGAATATTACAGAGTACCATTGTTTTGTTTTATTTCAAGCTTTCCTAAATACGTGTTGTTCTGCATCACCAGTAGTGTGCATTTGCCAGGTAACTAATAATAAGCATTCAACGGTATTGTAACGCCATCTTAATGCAATTCAGTAATTTTGTTTCACTGTGTTGAGGAGCACTTTTATACATAAATGTGTGTAGCGCACTCCCATCGAAATGTTCCTGTCTCTCACATCGCCGAACAAGAACGTCAAATGCCATCTCTCCATGGTCCGGACGCACGACATTTCATTACTCGTCGTAGTTATCCCAAGATTAACAAGGAAAACATCTTGTAAGTGGATGCGGATCAACTTCTTTCATTCCCAAGCCCATGAAACGTTTGGACGTAGGATGGCCAGTCTTGCTCTGGCCCGTGACAAACAGGTCCCTCAGTCTCGTCTCCTGCAACACTGATTAGAACTCCGTTGTTCACAGATTCCAGAAAAACTTTTGATTTGCTCACTAGACCGGGTGTTGCGTGCCGCGGGCTGTCTCCATTTAGCCCCTACAGGATTCAATCAAAATCTTCGAATTTGTGGAGAAAAAAGGCAAAGGACAGCGAGACGCGGGTCAAAGCTATGCAACACACAATAAATTAGTTTTTGTCGAAACTTTACATTCTATTTAGCGAGTACTGGTATCGCCTCCACGGGGAACAGCTGCCGCTGAAAATAAAATGTGGAGCAGTCACAAGTAATTTAACACTTTCATTTTTTGATTTGTTTCACTCGTCTGACGAGAGAATCTTCAGGAATTTAGTAGCCGACGGCCACACGTTAAATATATGTAGCTGTGTACAGTGCGGACCTCTGTCTGATGTCGACTGAACTGTAAGGCAGACACAGACATGGATACAGAACCGGGTCATCATTTAGTAATGTTGCAGATTAGATTGAATTTAAAAGATTCGACCGCAAGAATTAGTGCGCAAAAAAGTGAGGTACTGCAGTACTAAGGATGATGAAATGTGATTCACGTTCTCTGAGACTATAGACACTGCAATAAGGAATACCACAGTAGGGAGTTCAGATCAAGAGGTACGGACATGTCTAAAAATGGGCAACCGCACTAGTTTTACAGACAAACGAAGGTGTAAGTATTGTAACTGCGAAGAAATGTTGGCTAACGGAAGAAATACTTCAGGTATTCGACGAAAGAAGAAAGTACAGAAATGCTTAGGGGAATTGAAGAATACAGAAATATAAGTCGCTTGCAAACGAAATAAAACGAAACTGCATGGAATCGAAGGTGAAACGGCTGCAGAGAAACGTGAATAAATCGTAAAAGAAATTGTCTTTGGAAGGACTGATTCAGCAAGTATAAAAGACAAAACAATATTCGGTGAAATTAAAAGCAAGGGTTTCAACATTAAGACTGCAATCGGAATTTCGCTGTTAAACGTAAAGGCGCGAGCAAGTAGGTGGAGAGTTGTCTGATGAACTGATAATGGAAGAAGTGACACTTGATATCGACGGTTAGGGGATCGAGTGTTAGACATAAAATAAGGTAGAAGGATAGATAATATTCTTTCGGAATTTCTGAAACCATTGGGGAAGTGGCAAAGAAGTGATTATTCAAGTTGGTGTGTAAAATCTATGAGTCTGGAGACATACCTTCTGATTTCTGGACAACTTTCATCCGACTAATCCCGAAGATATGAAGGACGGATAAGTGCGAGATCGCACTATTAGCTTAACGGCTTATGCATCCAAGCTGCTGTCATGAATAATACACAGAGTAAAGGAAAAGAAAAAGATTTGTCGACTTGGAAAAGGCGTTCGACAATGTAAAATGGTGCAAGATGCTCAAAAATTCTGAGAAAAATAGGGGCAAGCTAAGGGGAATATATAGTACCCAAAAGGACGACAAGGGAACAGTAAAATTAGACCAAGTACGAAGTGCTCGAATTAAAAATGGTGTGAGACTGAGATGCTGTATTTCGCACCTGTTGTTCAACCTATACATCGGAGGAAAAATGGCGGTAATGGAAGAGATGTTCAAGAGTGGGACTAAAATTCAGTGTGAAAGGATACAAGCGATAAGGTTCGCTGATGACATTGCTATTCTCAGTGAAGGTGAAGAAGAAATGCAGGATTTGTTGAATGGAATGAACAGTCTAATAAGTAGAAAATATGAATTGAGAGTAAACCGAAGAAAGATGAAAGTAATAAAGATGAGCAGACGTGTGATTACTGCTAATCTTAAAATCAAAATTGTGGACGACGAAATAGACGAAGCGAAGGAATTCTGCAACTCTGGAACGAAAATAAAATATGACGAACGAAGCAAGGAAGACACAAAAAGCAGATTAGCGCAAGGAAACTGGGCATTCCTGACCACAGAAAGCCTGCTAGTGTCAAACATCGGCCTCAAAATGAGGAAGAAGTTTCCGGGAATGTTGATTTGGACCGCAGTATTGCATGCGTGGTTGTGAATCATGGATCGTGAGACAACGAGAAAAGGATGGAATCGGAAAGTTTCAGATATGGTACTACAGAAGGATGTTTATAGAAGGATGGTGAAAAAATGGCTCTGAGCACTATGGGACTCAACTGCTGAGGTCATTAGTCCCCTAGAACTTAGAACTAGTTAAACCTAACTAACCTAAGGACATCACAAACATCCATGCCCGAGGAAGGGTTCGAACCTGCGACCGTAGCGGTCTTGCGGTTCCAGACTGCAGCGCCTTTAACCGCACGGCCACTTCGGCCGGCGAAGGATGGTGAAAATCAAGTTGACAGATAAAATAACGAATGATAGTGTTGTCCACAGAATCGGCGAAGGAAGGAACATATGGAAAACACTTACAAGAAGAAGGGACAATATTATACGAAATGTGTTATATCATCAGGGAGTTAACGTCTGTGGTACTAGAGGGACCTGTAAAGGGTAAAAACTGCACGAGAAGACAGAGATTGGAATACATCCAACAGATAATTGAAGACGAGGGTGGGATTGTTACTGTGAGATGAAGAGGTTGGCACAAGAGAGGAATTCGTGGTGGACCGCATCTAACCGGTCAAAAGGCTGATGACCAAAAGTATAATAAAATATAATAAAGGTTAGCGAGATACCATTCATCACTTTCGATTCCCTTCTTTTCGATTTGATTTTTTTATTTTTATTTGATTGTCAAACTTTTACTTTATGCTACACTTTTAAAAATTGCGTAATTTCCTTTTTATTTTTTCTTATTTACAACTCTGTGACGTTGCGGTGTAAGATTAATATAGTAATCTTTTTTACTTTTATCATTTTCTTTTAAAATGTAGTGCATTGTCTGTATTTTTATCCATGCCTTTATCTTGGTGTTAGGACGCGGGATTTTGTCAGTTTTGAAAGGCAACTTTCAAAACGTCTTCCACATTTTTATGCAAGTCTTTCTTCTTTATTTACTTTACAGGTGGGACTTCTTGGTGAATCGGATAACTTTATCTTCAGGAGCTTGGAATTTTTGCAATATTCTTCTGTGCCATGCCGACCTCACTGTCGATGGGAGGTCTCGATTACGGATGCCTGCCGAGACTGCTAACCAGTCTTCACGTTGGAATTTCAGTTCGACATCATCTCTGTTCTTACTTTGCATTAATTCCTACTTCTTTACCGTTGGTCATTTTCATTTCCGGGACTCCGAAGCGAATGTAACTGCGCTCGATTAGGAATTGTTTCACATGGGAGAGTTGATAAGGTATGTCCAAAGCATTTATTGAAGGGTTAAAACTAACTGCTAGTGTTTCATCTAACAAGTGTGCCTTTAGGCTATACCTGCCAATACCTGGGCTAAGGGGGGAGGGGAGGGGGAAGAGGGCGCTGAACCCCCCTCCCCCCCCCCCCCCAAAATCTCTCAGGGAAAGGAAAAAATATTGTGTAGTCAAGTGTTTTTCTTTTAAGAAAATGATTTAAATGTCGGTATTACGCAGGTTTTTTAACAAGGTTGCAACTCTAAGTCTTTACGGCTACTTACAAGTCGTCATCCGCCTTGTAAGATAATAACAGTATTCCACACAGCTCGCTGCCCCGGGTTCACTGGCGAAAACTATCGTACACCCTTGGACTGTTTGGTGTCCATAAGCTACGCAAGCAGATGGTATGTCTTTCCATCCTGTAAAGATGAAATATGGTTCTCTTGAACTAAGTAACATAAATGAGTAACTTCCTGGTCAGTACAATATTCATTTTCCTTCAGTCCACACGAAATCACGTAGTCCATATTAAGCGACATTTTAAAATAGCGATCTGACAATCCAATTGCGACTCAAACGTGGTAGAAAATTTACAAAAACTTTTCGGGAAGTAAGGAACGATCGTTCGCGAAATGGAAACCACAGTGAAAATCCGATGAAGCTTTGCACAGATGTGTTAGGCAGTGTCTCTAGTATGTAGACAGAGTAACGTTGCTCTTCTCAGTTCTGAATGCACAGTGAGCGCGTAAAGATGCCTAGAAAATAATATCTCCCGCCAAGTATGGTTGCCTGCCAAGAGATATCGCCTGATTTCATGTAATCCCACATAATGCAACAGTCATGAAGTTTCTTCTTCATGACAGTCTCGGCCGCACACTGCAGAGGCAATGACCCTATTGCTACATTTTCCACGGGAAGTTTTTGATCACTCACGGTACGACCCGACCTTGGGGCCCCCCTGATTTTCATCTCGAGGGTATTGGAAGGTCGGTACAACACTACGGCAGATGTCTTCGGAGCGGCAACTATGTAGTGAAGTGGTTGGCGGGTGATGAAAATAAAGCAGTTTTGATTTTCACTGCGGTTTCCGAATAGCCCCCGTACCCGTAGCGAAGAGGATGTAGATGAAGATGAAATGGGAGATATGATACTGCATGAACAGTTTGACAGAGCACTGAAAGACCTGAGTTAGAACTACTGACGGCCTTGGGACAAAACTCTACCGTCTGGTGAGCAAGATGTATGAGACAGGCGAAATACCCTCAGACCTCAAGAAGAATATAATAATTCCAATCCCAAAGAAAGCAGGTGTTGACAGATGTGAAAATTACCGAACTATCAGTTTAATGAGCCACAGCTGCAAAATACTAACGCGAATTCTTTACAGACGAATGGAAAAACAGGTAGAAGCCGACCTCGGGGAAGATCAGTTTGGATTCCGTAGAAATGTTGGAACACGTGAGGCAATACTGACCCTACGACTTATCTTAGAAGAAAGATTAAGGAAAGGCAAACCAAAGTTTCTAGCATTTGTAGACTTGGAGAAAGCTTTTGACAATTTTGATTGGAATACTCTCTTTCAAATTCTGAAGGTGGCAGGGGTAAAATACAGGGAGCGAAGGGCTATTTACAATTTGTTCAAATGGCTCTGAGCACTATGGGACTCAACTGCTGAGGTCATTAGTCCCCTAGAACTTAGAACTAGTTAAACCTAACTAACCTAAGGACATCACAAACATCCATGCCCGAGGCAGGATTCGAACCTGCGACCGTAGCGGTCTTGCGGTTCCAGACTGCAGCGCCTTTAACCGCACGGCCACTTCGGCCGGTTTACAATTTGTACAGAAAGCAGATGGCAGTTATAAGAGTCGAAGGGTATGAAAGGGAAGCAGTGATTGGGAAGGGAGTTAGACAGGGTTGTAGCCTATCCCCGATGTTACTCAATCTGTATATTGAGCAAGCAATAAAGGAAACAAAAGAAAAGTTCGGAGTAGGTATTAAAATCCATGGAGAAGAAATAAAAACTTTCAGGTTCGCTGATGACATTGTAATTCTGCCAGAGACAGCAATGGAGTTGGAAGAGCACTTGAACGGAATGGACAGTGTCTTGAAAAGAGGGTATAAGATGAACATCAACAATAGCAAAACGAGGATAATGGAATGTAGTCAAATTAAGTCGGGTGATGCTGAGGGAATTAGATAGGGAAATGAGACACTTGAAGTAGTAAAGGAGTTTTGCTATTTGGGGACCAAAATAGCTAATGATGGTCGAAGTAGAGAGGATATACAATGTAGACTGTCAATTGCAAGGAAAGGGTTTCTGGAGAAGAGAAATTTGTTAGCATCGAGTATAGATTTAAATGTCAGGAAGTCATTTCTGAAAGTATTTGTATGGAGTGTAGCCATATATGGAAGTGAAACGTGGACGATAAATAGTTTAGACAAGAAGAGAATAGAAGCTTTCGAAATGTGGTGCTACAGAAGAATGCTGAAGATTAGATGGGTAGATCACATAACTAATGAGGAGGTATTGAATAGAATTGGGGAAAAGAGGAGCTTGTGGCACAACTTGACTAGAAGAAGGGATCGGTTGGTAGGACATGTGCTGAGACATCGAGGGAACACCAATTTAGTGTTGGAGGGCAGCGTGGAGGGTAAAAATCGAAGAGGGAGACCAAGAGATGAATACACTAAGCAGATTCAGAGGGATGTAGGCTGCAGTAGGTACTGGGAGATGAAGAAGCTTGCACAGGATAGAGTAGCATGGAGAGCTGCATCAAACCAGTCTCAGGACTGAAGACCACAACAACAACAACCCGTAGCGAAAGTCGATCGCGTCAAGTGAAATCAGGCAACCTGACATGAATTTCGGAATCCGGCAGTATCGACTGTTTGGAGAGCGGCCGTCAGCATCCGCGTCGTTAGCTGGCGACCCGTGTGTGAACCTTGCGACCGCACGGGCTGCGTTGTGACATCCCGTACCCGCAGTCGGCCCACTCGCTACGCTGACTGCGTAGCGCCAGAAATTCCAGACCCGCTCAGCCGTGAAGGGCCCGCAGGGACGTCCCGGGACAGTACCGGGAGCACGTAACGGCAGCACGCTTAATGGGATGAGGCTGGATGGCGTAGGACAGGCCAGAGCTGCAGCTAGAGCTAGACGATTTCAGAAAGCGGCGGCGGACGTGCCCGGAATGGGGAGGACCCGCTCGTCCGGTTAGCGACCGCCGCGGCCCGGTGCTCGGTTTTTGCGAGACTCGGTCCAGTCTCCAGTCTCCACGCTCCAGCCTCCCGCGGCCCCGCCCGGGCCCGCAGTCACCTCCATCCCGGCACTTACATCCTGTCCTAACGGTGCGCACCACGCCACGCCACACAGTGGAAAACTCCTATCTCTGGACAAGTCGTAGTGTCGCTCTTTCGGTCTTGGTTCAACTGGCTCTGAGCACAATGGGACTTAACATCTGTGGTCATCAGTCCCCTAGAACTTAGCACTACTTAAACCTAACTAACCTAAAGACATCACACACATCCATGCCCGAGGCAGGATTCGAACCTGCGACCGTAGCAGTCACGCGGTTCCGGACTGAGCGCCTAGAACCCTTAGACCACCGCGGCCGGCGCTCTTTAGGTCTATACGACCTCACAGATGTAAGGCTTCGGTTGAGACTTCATACGAAGCCAGGCAATTTTAATACTATTTATTAACTAGCTGAGTAGCCGTTGTCGGCCGGGTATGTATTTATTCCAATTGTCCGTTAGTTCATCTCTTCCTTCCATCTCTCTCTGTCCATCTCCTCCTTCCCTGACTCTCCATTTCCTCCACCCCCTCTTTCTGTCCATCACCTCCTCTCCCCTCTCTTTTACCATGTTCTCCTTCCCCCTGCGTCCTTCTCCCCCTCTAATTATATCTCCTTCTCCTCTCTCTCTTTATCCTTCTCCCTCTATCCATCACCACCTCCCCTCTTTCGCCGTCCATCACTTCCATTCCCTTTCTCTCTCTCCATCTCCTCTTCTTCCCCTTATCTGTTTATTTCTTCCCCTCCCCTGTCTCTGCCCATTTCCTCCTCTCTCTGTCCATTAACTTCTCCCCTCTGTCTGTTAATATCCTCCACCATCCTCTTTCTGTCCATCTCCTCCTCTTTCCTTTCTCTGTCCATCTCCGCCACTCAACTCTCTGTGTCCATTTCCCCCCCCCCCCTCCCCCTCCCTAGCTGTTCTACTCCATCTCCTTCTCCCCCTCCTCCCTCCACTTATCACGCTCACCCCATTTGCAAGCTGGTGGCTTTCTTTCCATTTCGTAACTAGCACATGTACCACATTTGTTTTGAAATCGTTCCTAGGGTTTGGGGTGAACGTCTCACATGTGGCTTTGCCAACATACGCACGTGTCAAATATATTTCACATACATTTAACGCACGTACGTGTCAAATACATTTCACATATATTTAACGTTTCACTTTTATTTGTTCTCATCAGTCGCTAATTTCGCTGTGCAGTTTTCAAGCAGCTCACTGTTTATGACATCATACCTCCTGAATTATGTGCCGTACAACGATATAATTTTGCAGGCACATTCAGTGGTATATGTAAATACTGTCCGCAAAATACGTCAATATACAGTTAGCAGTAAAGTAATAAATTAGAATATCATGCTTCATGCGGCTGTTTTACTACACGAACAGCGAAAATGTAGTAAGTGATAATTTTTTTCCCTTTCATAATTCCGTGGGGGTTGCCCGAAAGAAGGAGTTTCGTATACGTCTGAAATTATGTGTAAAGTTTGCTGCAAGCCCCTAAGTGCTCTCATTCTCAAATACTGTGTGAACAAAGTCCAGGTACTCGCACGTCGTCATCTACACTGTTTTTTTGTAGACGTGGGACGTTCATATGTGGATATGTATACACACACCTTCATTTTTATAATTTATATGGGTTTGGACAGCCTCCATAGCCGAACCGTTAGCGTCGCTTCTTTGCGGTAGGACCAAGGTTCGAGTCCTCGGAGCTCCTTGGAATTTTCTGAGATGGGAAGGTCTGGAATATGGCCGAATGAGGAACTGCTTGAATAAAGAAGTATTGGCATCACCAGCATTCATTTACTGGCAATAACGGCTACAGGGATTGTTGACATGCCGTTCACATGTCCCACTATCATAGATCTCTCCTCGTATTGCCTTTAGGCAACAGTGGGGGAGGCGGAACAGGCCTCTACATTGAGTGGTGCCCATGGGGTTAATTTAGTCATTCAACTACATATTATATATATATATATATATATATATATATATATATATATATATATATATATATATATATATATATTGGTAATCTATTTATTTTCTTTTCTGAACACTGAATTAATTTTAAAGTGTCTGCATGTCTGCATAGTAATTTTTCTTTGTAGTACTGTCGTTCTAATGCTTAGATAGCTACGCATAGGTTACTCTGAATGCAGTTACAAGGTCTTTTTCCACACTGAACCGGGTCATCCTTAACTGTGAACAGAAAAAGAACAGAAGGCTTTCGGTATTTCACTCCCTTTTGACTAATTTTGCAGTTATTTTTATCACCTACTGCTATTAACATTACTACAACAGGGTACACTGCTATTACAGTAACAAATAAGACAAATATTACGAGTGTTAAAGGCCCTACTACTAATTATCATTACCTTGGTTTTTCTACAACCACTACCACTCATACGTTAGTAATACTGATCCTGGTAACACTACTACGATTATTGATGATAATGTTAGGGTCGTCGATACAGAACAATTAAGTAGTATGTTTTCATGCTTCTCTTCTGTGTAGTCTAAGATCAACTCACACACACACACACACACACACACACACACACACACTTTATTATCAACAGACCACACACACACACTTTACTATCTTCAGACTGTATTTTGTTTCTCTCTATGTTCCGAACAAGGTTGAGCAACAACATCTTGCTGCCTCTAGACTGCAAGGCATCGGATCAGAGCGCATTTTTTATCTTCTGTTTCTTCTCGCTATTCTCAGCTACGTCTGTGGTCCAATTACAGTTAAGGCGGTCTTAGAACTATGGGGCTTCGTTCCCGTTCCGTAGGCTTGTCTAAAGACGTTACTCGTAACTGCTGCGTCTGCTGACTGTAACTACAGCTTGCTTTTCCCGAGACAGCATCAGCTAGAAAATTTAGAACGTGAGACCCCATTTCACCCTAATTTTGTTGTAAACAAACCAGGGGAGAGTTGGATGATCCGCTATTAAATTCTTCTTTCGCTGAATTACGTTGAAACAATCTTGCTCCTATGCCGTTGTGTCCAGCAAACAGCGCGACGAGAGCATAGAGTGCCAACTCTGCTACGATATGGCCATA